>NC_048219.1:1357476-1361389 GCF_002007445.2 Ailuropoda melanoleuca | reverse complement strand
GGTCCCCCGCTCCTCCCTCCAGGCTGGGGTCGGAGGGTGCGCTGTGGGGCCCAGTGTGGAAGGATGCGACTGTGCCCACCTGTGCTCACCCTCCCCCCTGGGGACTACTCTCGCTGCTGATACACAGAGGGGCGAGTGGTCAGGGCGTGGATGCGCCTGTGTAAGGGGCGACTGTGGACACCGGCTCCTGGGAAGAGGCTGCTGGGGGCGGAGGTCAGTGTGAGGTCTGGGGCGTCCAATCTCCAAGGGCTGAAACGCCCCTCAGTTTGTTGAATGGCTCTCTCTCCTTCACTGGGGGATGTGATGAGGCTGAAAGAGCAGAGCTGGGGCAGCCCCTCTGGCTTCCTGAGGCAGGAGTGTAAGACAAAGCAGTAAGACCAAGTTGCTTCTTTATTTTCACTCATTCTCCTTCAGACTCCTGCCTTAACCCAGAATTTAAATGTATCTCAGCTGGAGGGAACCTCTGAGGTGGTCTACTCAGGCTTCCTCATTTTTTTTGTTGGCAAAATAAACAGTGCGTTGGTGGCCAAAGAAATGGGTTTGCATACTGGCACCACCACTTTCCACGTGTACACGCACTGGTTGGTTCTTTGACCTCTCTGAGCCAGTTTCCTCCTCGCTGCGGTGAAGATAGTGATCATCTCTGTTCCCCCTCCTTGGATTATAGAAGAACTTGAAATTAGGAGTTTAGTAGACCCAGTTCTTCCATTTATTAGCCGTGTGACCTTAGGAAATTAATAACCACCTGTCTCTGCAGCCTCAGTTCTCATCTGTAAAGTGGGTGCACTAACAGTATCTTGCAGAGTTGTCAGGAAGATCAGATGAGATAATGTGTGTACAGTGAGCATGGTTAGACGATCCTGTGACATCACGACAGGAGCACTGTCTGTGAGTGACTTGGCCAAGATCACATAGGAAAGGCAGAACACCGGATAGTGTCCAGAGGCGTCCAAAGGTCCGCAGACCCCCAGCAAGTGGCAGTGCATCAGCAGCTTCTCTGAGGGCTTGGATGGAGGGCGGGGCAGGGGAATGGGGGAAGGTGGAAGAAGGGGGCGGGGAATGAGGCAGCATGTCCATATCCTGCATGCTGACATCTCGGGCAAAACAGATGCAGCCCAGCATCTTTGCGTCCTTTAGCCTGGAGTTGTCGCCACGTAGAGATACAGGCAAACACCCAGCTGGGCAAAGTCTGCCTCATTTTCCTCTCCCCTCCCCTCCTGTCCTCCCCTCACACGTTCCCCCCCACTCCCTTTCTATACACATCCAGCCCTCAGAGACTCAGCTGACTCCTTCCTGCCTGCTGGTGCCATTTTCTTCTGGTTCTGCACCCTTGGCATGGAGAGCAGTTTCCTGGATCTGAAGCAGGACTGGCAGAGACACCAGCCCTAATGTTCCCCCAGCTCCTTGATCTCTGCCCTACCCAGCTACTTCGAAGGGCCCCTCTCCTAAGGTTCCAGGAGAGAAAACAAAGGATGTCTGGGGACCATGCGTACCCACTCCACACGGAAATAATTCTAAAGCTTTTGGGAGCCAAGTATAATTGCAAAGGGAAAAGTGATATAGGCCCTGCTGGCCTATCAGGCCTGTCGGAGACCTCCCCAGGCAGTGCTGTTTCTGTCCCCTGCCCTGTCTTGACTCACACCAGTTAAGCCCAGCCCTACCTGGGACTGGGCTGGACTCCTGAGCACTTCGATGACCTCCAGGCAAATTATAGCCTTGGCCCCTTCAAAGCTCTTTGCCTGCCCTTGGTCACAAATGGGGACAGCTCAACGGGGCATGGGACCAGCAGTAGTTCTAGAAGCCCTGACAGAAGGGGCTTGGAGGGCGCCTGGGTGGCTCAGTTGTTAAACGTGGGCCTTCAGCTTGGGTCATGGTCCCGGGGTTCTGGGATCCAGCCCCGCATCGGGCTCCCTGCTCTGCTGGGAGCCTGCTTCTTCCTCTCCCACTCCCCCTGCTTGTGTTCCCTCTCTCGCTGGCTGTCTCTCTGTCACATAAATAAAGTCTTTAAAAAAAAAAATACTGCAATGAGACATCACTTGCCACCTATCAGAATGGTTAAATCAGAAACACAAGAAACAATAAGTGTTGGTGAAAACGTGGAGAAAAAGGAATTCTTGTGCACTGTTGCTGGGAATGCCAACGGGTGCAGCCATTGTGGATGTGACAGTATTCCGGTTCCTCAGAAAGTTAAAAATAGAACTACCTGCGGGGCCTGATGGCTCAGGTGGTTAAGCGTCTGCCTTCAGCTAAGGTCATGATCTCAGGGTCTTGGGAATCAAGCCCTGCTCAGCAGGGAGTCTGCTTCTCCCTCTCCCTCTAACCCTCTCTCCACTCAGGCTCCCAGGCTCACTCTCTCCCTCAACTAAAAAAATAATTTTAAGAAAATCCTTTTATGGACCCATGTGAGAGTATCTCTGCTTACCTAGAGCTGGAAGGACTGCATCTCAAGGTAAACACATATCTGGCTTCATGAAGTCCTGCTACATTACACCCTGGAAGGCTGTTTGCAACCCCAGCAGGCTCACGTAAGGGTTCCAGTCTCCCCTCATCTTTACTAACGCTTATCACCATCCTGCTTTTTTTTTTCCTTTTTGCCATTCTAATGGATGTAAAGTGATATCTCCTTGTCTTACTTTCATTTCTGTGACTATAAAGAGGTCAAGCAAATACTTCCTTGACCATTTGCATTTCCCCTTCTGTAAATTGCCTATTCATATCCTTTGTCCATCTCGCTATAGAGCCTCCGGTCTTTTTCTTGTTCATTTGCCAGCTCCTTACACAGTCACTATACTATTTGTTTGCTATTGTTCTAGCCTTTGAAAAGACTTTTCCCCCCCAATTTGTCAACTTTCTGCCAGCTTTGTCAATCTAGTCTTTAATTGAACAAAACTTTTTAATTTGTATGCGGCTAACTTGGATGACTTGAACATTTGTATGGAAGTTCTTTCCATCCCCATTTCTTATGCAAAATACCTGTTCAAGTCTTTTGCCTGCAATCCTGTTGGGATATACATGGGTGTGTGAACCCAACTCCAGAATTGGGGATGGGCTGTTCCCCATACATCCAACAACAAGCAATTCTCGGACTCCAGTTGGGTGTCCTACAATTCAACTCAATTCTGGCACTATCCACCTGGAGATAGCATCAGATTCCACGGGTTAAGGGTTCAGTCCTACAAGAGGGGACCCCCCATCCCCCTCAAGTTCTGGTGCCAGTCACCAGCCCAGATTGTCACCTGGGCTTCTGAGTGACCAACTACAGGCTGAAGGTTCCAACAATCCCTCTTTATGTTCAGTTAATTTGCTAGAGCGGCTCACGGAACTCAGAGAAACATCTGATTCACTAGATCACCAGTTTATTACAAAAGGCTGTAACTCGGGAATGACCAGATGGAAGAGAAGAGACGCACAGGGCAAGGTGCAAGGAAAGAGATGCAGAGCTTCTATGCCCCTTCCGGGTGAGTCACTCTCCCTGCACCTCCATGTGTCCACCCCCTCAGAAGCTCTCCAAAATCCTTCCTTTTGGGTGTTTATGGACACTTCATTATAGAGATGGATTAAAAAATTGGACTTTAGTGACTGATTCAGCCTCTAGCGTCTCCTCACCTCCATGGAAGTCAGGGGGTAGGACTGAAAGTTCCAATCCTCTTATCATGAGGTGGGTCCCCTGGCAAGCAGCCCTCCTCTTTAAGTAGGGTCCAAAAGTCACCTTATTAACATAACCTCATTGACATAACCAAAGACACCTCTCATCACTTAGAAAATTCCAAANGACATAACCAAAGACACCTCTCATCACTTAGAAAATTCCAAAGGGTTTTCAGAGCTCTGTGCCTAGAACAGAGTCAAAGACCAAATACATATTTCTTATAAATGAAAATATTACAGGATACCTGCCATTTTCACACTGATT
>NC_048219.1:1306905-1357376 GCF_002007445.2 Ailuropoda melanoleuca | reverse complement strand
TTTGCCCTGGTACCTGTTACAGAGAGCGACTATGAAGGCATCCCTACATATCAGCTCTCTCTCATAAGCCCAGGCATGCCCTTAACTTGCATACCCAATGTGAGAGGAGTGGCATAATATCTTGGGTTGAGGAAGGAACCAGACTGGCAGGAGTACCTCTGGTCACCCGATCCGCCTGGTTTCCTCTGGATTTCTCGGAAAGTCTGGCCTAATCATGAGGGGCTCAACGAGGTCAACAGTTTAAACTTTGATATTCTTTTAGAAGGCTAAGAATGCAAGCGGAACAGCTAGGGTCTCTCAATGGGAGGAGTGTCCTGCTTATGGATGAGGCCTCCCCAGGGTGTGACCCCCCTCCCAGGGCCGTCTGCATTCTTTTATATGTCTTGGAGACCCCAAGGTCACCAGTGGTGACCAAAGGGCAGGTTCAGAGCACTGGATTGCCAATCCTTATGTGTGTCCCCCCCAGATGAACCTTGGACAGAGTAGGGGAAATGTTTTTTTAATGACCTCATTCTTCGGAGCTTCCTTGATTGAGCTTTCATTGTTTGGTCATATAAATTTGCTTGCAGCCCTAACCCCATGGTGTCTAGTCCATCAGGCTAATTATAAGCCAATTTCAATTACATTTCCTCCATTTACTCCTTGGGTGCTTTTTCCGTCCATATATCTGATGTCCCATTTGCAAGTATGGCCCTGTTGAGGGGCCCCGAGATTTAGCATCATTATAATTCCATATTCTTGTTGTTGGAACAAGAAAGTCTCAACTATATGACCCCTTAAAGCCCCAGTCACTAACGCAGCCTATCGAGGAATTGGCGGGGTGTTTGCAATTCCCTCCTTAATGCCCAAAGTATCCAAGGGGAGTAAATGCCCTGGAAACATGGGGCTGCATCCAGTTTGTCATGCAAGGAGTTAGCTCTAATCCTGCTTGCCAGTAATTCGGGTTTTAATTCCTGACTGTGGTTAAACCTAAATTGTACCTAACAGAAAAATCTATGTCTTACCAGGCAGGAAAAGATGAGGAAAAGGTTGTTCCTCCTAAACTAAGTTCTCATGAAAGACACTTTTATTTTTTTAAAAGATTTTATTTATTTATTTGACANAGACACTTTTATTTTTTTAAAAGATTTTATTTATTTATTTGACACAGAGAGAGAACACAAGCAGGGGGAGTGGGAGAGGGAGAAGCAGGCTTCCCGCCAAGCAGGGAGCCCGATGCGGGGCTCGATCCCAGGACCGTGGGATCAGGACCTGAGCCGAAGGCAGACACTTAATGACTGAGTCACCCCGGTGCCCATGGAAGACACTTTTAAATGAAAAAGTCTTATATCTACATAGGCAACACCCTTCCCCCAGATGACAAAGTCGGCGGGACCACTTTCAGAACCATTGAACCCATGAAATTCCTAGGTGCTTAGAGAAGGAACTGCAGAGGATAAAAAGCGATTCTAAATCCTGAAATGAATCTCTGATTGGGAGGGTGTACTGATTATCGGGGGTTGGAAGGGCCCTACTATGAGCAAAATCCCCGAGGTGGGAGAAAGCCATTTAAGAAAAAGTCCATGAACAGAAAGCAGCACTGGGTAGGGTTAGGCCAACATTCCCTTCTTTTAAGGAGGGGGGATTGACCAAACCTTTGTCCAGAAGCCTGTCACCTGAGACTTAAGACCAAAAGCTGCACTATTCGCTTTTAACTGGCTGACAGGCGCCTGATTTTGCTGTTTATTAAAAGAAGAGGTTATCCAAGGGAAAGACATCTCCCAGGAAAGGAAAGAGTCTGCTTTTATTCACCCTTCTGGTGGGAGTGTTCCCAGGTTTTGGCACCAAAACGAAGCAGGAGAGCAAGGTTCGAATCCCATGGAGTCAAAGAATGAATCTTGCGGACGAAGGAGCGTGAGCAGAGCCGTTGAATTTTATTTTATTATTATTTTTAAAGATATTATTTATTTATTTGACAGAGAGATAGAGAGAGCCAGAGAGCACAAGCAGGGGGAATGGCAGAGGGAGAGGGAGAAGCAGCCTCCCTACTGAGCAGGGAGCCCAATGCAGGACTCGATCCCAGGACCCTGGGATCATGACCTGAGCTGAAGGCAGATGCTTAACCAACTGAGGCACCCAGGTGCCCGCCATAGAATTTTATGAAGCAAGGGTACAGAAAAAGCTCTCAGGAGTGAGAGGGGTCCCAACTGGGTCGCCAACCTGGGCATCCACCAACAGTCTTTTATTTAGAACTGACCAGGGAGCCTGTGGCCTTAACAGTCCTGTGACGTCTTGGTTTGAATAAGGACTGGTGATAACATCTTTAATGGCTTACTTCTTCTTTGGGGTCTGGTTATTCTTTGTGGTCACAGTGTGACTGCCATAAAAAGACCCCACCTGTGATGCCCAGGGCAGGGTGGTCTGGTTTGTTCCCCTTATTTCTGGTTTCTTTGGCCTCAGCATTTCTGGGATTTTTGGTGAGCCCGGTCTTGTAGGCCCCTACCTACCCTTCCCTACCTCACTCCGCCTGTCCCTACTCATCAGTAAAACATGGGCAGTAATCTTGCCTGGATCTACTTCATGGTAAAGATAACATGAAATCATTCAAATCATGTGTGTAGCACAGGGCCGGGCGCATGGAAAGAGCTTAATAAGAGCTAGCTGTGATTATGAGTAATCATTCATTGAATGAAGACATGAGTTAATGTTATCTGAGCTCTAACACGGGGACTCTGGGTGGTCCTGCTCACAGAGGAAAGGCCTGGGGGTGGAGGGGAAGGGCTTTGCGCCCTGACATTCTCCATCACCACTCGAAATGCCTTTCTTAGATATTTCTATTCTTTGAGCTGGGCAATTGACTTTTCTTAATTTTATGTAGAGTGGAGACTAAAGCATTTTAGAAAATGTTAATATTATTGTCCTAAAAGTTAGCTCTCTACGTGTTTCCAGGCCCACTCTCTCCTTCCAGATGGCCACTCCAAGCCTCTTCTTTTTATTTTTTTAAATTTTATTGTATTTATTTGGCAGAGAGAGAGACAGCCAGGTATCCCCCCATGGATACATTGAAGTCCTAATTTCCAGAGCCTCAGAATGGGACTTACTTGGAAATAGAGTCAGGAGATGCAGTTAGTTAAGATAAGGTTATAGTGGGTTAGGGTGGGCCCCTAATCTGATCAGACTGGCCTCCTTCTAAGAAGACACAGAGACACGGGCGAATACCGTGTATAGATGGAGGCAGAGGTCGATGGTGCCCAAGGACTGCCAAGGACTGCTGGCCGTCACCAGGAGGCAGGGGAGGGGCGTGGCACAGACTCTCCCTCCCAGCCCTGCAAAGGAACCCAACCTGCTGACCCCTTGATTTGGTAGTCTTGGCCTCTAGAACTGTGAAAGAAGACATTTCTGTTGTTCAAGCAGCCCGGTTTGTGATAGTCTGTTATGGCGGCCCTAGGAAACGACTCCAGTGAGCACAGCGAGAGCCGTCAGTGTCTCACCTACACCCCCTTTGCCCCTTCAGGTGTCTCCTCCAGCTTTAGTGGGCCGTTCCTGGACATACTGATGGCTTCCTACCTTAAGCATATCCTGGGCACAGGAGTGCTTAGGATAGGCCAGAAATGTCGGGGAGCTAACACCTCCTAGAGGGATTAGCATCCAGAATACATCAGGAATTCCTAAAATCAGTGTGAAAATGGCAGGTATCCTGTAATATTTTCATTTATAAGAAATATGTATTTGGTCTTTGACTCTGTTCTAGGCACAGAGCTCTGAAAACCCTTTGGAATTTTCTAAGTGATGAGAGGTGTCTTTGGTTATGTCAATGAGGTTATGTTAATAAGGTGACTTTTGGACCCTACTTAAAGAGGAGGGCTGCTTGCCAGGGGACCCACCTCATGATAAGAGGATTGGAACTTTCAGTCCTACCCCCTGACTTCCATGGAGGTGAGGAGACGCTAGAGGCTGAATCAGTCACTAAAGTCCAATTTTTTAATCCATCTCTATAATGAAGTGTCCATAAACACCCAAAAGGAAGGATTTTGGAGAGCTTCTGAGGGGGTGGACACATGGAGGTGCAGGGAGAGTGACTCACCCGGAAGGGGCATAGAAGCTCTGCATCTCTTTCCTTGCACCTTGCCCTGTGCGTCTCTTCTCTTCCATCTGGTCATTCCCGAGTTACAGCCTTTTGTAATAAACTGGTGATCTAGTGAATCAGATGTTTCTCTGAGTTCCGTGAGCCGCTCTAGCAAATTAACTGAACATAAAGAGGGATTGTTGGAACCTTCAGCCTGTAGTTGGNTTCAAAGTGGGGTGACCAAGAACCCTGGGGCACCGACAGAGAAAAAAATCCCGTAACACAAGTAGGTGAAGAGACTCACCCAACTGGTAAACAGATTTGTCTAGAAGACACCAGATGGGACTATGATAGTTCTTGGTAATCTGAAGACAAAAACACTTTCAGGCATGGGTTTTAGAAGGATTAAGGAGAACTAGGGCTAAGTCTTAAGACTATTCCAAGCTGGCCCATGTAGCTCAGGGGCCCTTGGAGACCCCTTCTACCTTAGAGAGACTGAGAAAGGCTTTAATATGATATACCCCTCTAGTCCCAGGTACTCCAGAGGGAGAAATAATATTAAAGGATAAGTTTGTAACTCAATCGACTCCTGATACTCAAAGAAAATTTCAAAAGATGGCCATAGGTCCAGGCAACTCCCCAGATACCCTCCTGAAGATAGCTGATTCCATCTTCCTTTAATAGGGATCCACAGGGGGCCTGGGAGAGGGAAAGGAGAGACCAAAAGAAAACCATTTTTCTAGTGGCGGCCCTAAAGGACAGACCTGTAGTCCACCCGAGGAACGCCAGGTGCCTGTTATAAATGCGGGCAAATTGGGCACTTCAAATGAGAATGCCCCCCAAAGCCACCACAGCCCTGTCCTATATGCAAAGGAGGCCACTGGAAGTGACTGTCCTCATGAACAAAGACCTGGGATCCTGTCCCCTTCTCAAAGGGATCCAACAAGATTGATGGGGGCTCGGGGCTCCAACTCTCTGCCCCTGTCGCACAGAAGATTATCACCACATAGGAGCCTCGGGTCCCTCTGGGAATGGAAAGAAACAAAATCAGTTTCCTTCTGGATACAGGGGCCACATAATTCTGCCCTCCTTTCCAAACCCAGTGGCCTCACTGCTCATGAGGTTTTAGCAAGGGGTATCTTGGGCGAAGTCTTGACTTTTTGGAGGCCCTCTGCTGTGTCTGGGAAGAGATAATATTCACTCTTTCATTTCTAATCATGCCTGAAAGCCTGAAACCCTCGTTGGGAAGAGGTATCTTGGCTCAGATGATGACTAGTGTATAGTGCGGCCCCGGGACAGTTTTTATGTCTCCCTCTAACAGAGGTTGAAGTTGACCCCCAGGTATGGGCCTCTGGAGGAAAAATAGGACACGCTAAGACCACCTCCCCTGTTGTCATTGGCTTAAAGGAGCCCTCCTGATCTATTGGATGATAATTACCTAAATAGGCCTCCTCCCAGTAGAACCCATGTTGCTGGAAGAAACAGGCCATCCCAGACAAGGGGATGCTGACTTTCTCTCTCTCTCTCTCTGATCCTAATAGCTGTGGGGGCTTCTCCCTCACTCATTTCCCGGGTTAATGGCTATAATTGGAGCCATCTGTGGTTAGTCTACCTCAGGACGGGCACTTTAAGGAATAGTCCCAAGCAACTGCCGAAACTCCCTTTGTTTCGGGGAAATTCCCCGTCTTCTCCAGCCTGACACGGACGGCCTAATTCCACTAGTTGGTAGAAAAAAAACATGGCGTCTGCTCCTCTGTCCAAGTGGCTAAGCCTTAGAATCAGGAACCCTTTTCCTCTGCCTTCTGGCGGCACTTTGCCTCTTCTGTCTCCCCCTCCCCCACCCGCTCGTCCTGTTTCTGCACCACCTTGGGTGCGGCCTCATACACCACCCCCTTCGGATTTCCCCACTGGGGCCCCAGGTAAAAATTTACTGGGGGAAACAAATTGAATGACTTTTAAGTGGACCCAGGTGGAACAGAATTCAGCGTTTAAACTAATTGAAAATTTTATTCTACCAAGATCTACTGAAGGTCAACTAAGCTTCTGTTATTATCTCTGTTGCAATGTGACGCTTTGAAATGATGACCTAGAATGATGGTTAATCCTGTCTGTCTCAAAGCTTTCCTGGGTAATTATCAAGATAGCTTTCAAAATCTTTGGTAACCTGAAACTTTGAAGTTGTGCTCGGATGATAAGTGGGATTGAATTCATTGGACATCTAGGTCTTTTCCAAAAAGAATGGAGTGCTAAAGCATTGATCGCTGAATGTAGGTTTGCGCTTTTGACTTCTTATTGCAAAGAAACTAAGGATACTGAAATCCTTAGAAAAAGCCATGCTTTGAGCTTGATAGATTTGTAGGTTTGCCATCCAAAGACTTCTGGTGTGACAGTCCGCGATTGGTTACTACTTACCTTTACTAAGTAGTTCGACTAAGGTTTCTAAGAGTTAAAATTCTGCTAAATGGAATTAAGGTTGATGGAACTAAGGGAAGCAACTCTGTATGCATAAGAAAGACATAAGGAATGGAAACACATTTTTGTTGAAGGTAAATTAAGGTAATTTTGTCCTAAATAAGACTGGTTGTTTGGAAAGAACAAAATCTGAATGCAAAGGAAAGCTGTAGAAAGTTTGTGAAGGGAAATCTCTGGAAAGGAATTTTAGGTGTCAGGATGGACTAAGATTGAAGTAAATGGATTTTAAGGCACATTGGTGTAAGATTGAAAGTCTGCTTTCTCTCAGTTAAAAAGACAAAGTTTTCTTGAATTGTTGCTCTGCTCTTGACGGAAAATGCAAGCAAAGTCGTTTTTTCTTTTCTTTGCTCATAAAAACCAGTTTCTATGTTTTGCCTTTATCAGGTCTTTAATGATCCATAATCTCACTTAGGCATGTGCTTTAGAACTTTCTAACGGTTTAACACACACCCCCACATCCCCCACCACCGCTGGGTGGCTCAGTGGTTAAGTATCTGCCTTCAGCTCGGGGCTCCCTGCTCAGTGGGGAGTCTGCATCTCCCTCTCCCTCTGCCCCTCCCCCTGTTCATGCTCTCTCCCCCCTCTCTCTCTCTCTCAAATAAATAAAATCTTTTTTTTTTTTTTAGATTTTATTTATTTATTTGTCAGAGAAAGAGAGAGAGAGAGAGTGCGCACAAGCAGGGAGAGTGTCAGGCAGAGGGAGAAGCAGGCTCCCCGCTGAGCAAGGGGCCTGTTGCAGGACTCAATCCTAGGGCCCTGGGATCATGACCTGAGCCCAAGGCAGACGTTTAACGAACTGAGCCACCCAGGTGTCCCTCAAATAAATAAAATCTTAAAAACAAACAGACAAACTTCCCCAAGATTTGAATCGTAAATGAAGTCTCGAAGTCTTGTTGACTAATTAGGCTTGTTTATTTGGTATGTTACCTTCTGGTATAAGGTCATCATCACTCGATATTCTGATTATTGAAGTGCTACATGTCACAGAGATAACTGAATTTCCCTGAGCTGCATCATAATGAACTCTCAGGTCACTTATAATAGGTCTTATTCCCTTGTGAAATGAGTTTCATTTTCAAGGAGAGTCAAAAGAGGACTTTTAGGACAAATACAGGTATTCAGTATCTTAAGATCATGAAACTGAAATGGGTAAGAATTTCCAGAACTATCTAAAAAGCTGCATTCAGACTGAACAAGAATTAGTAACATGGGACTAAATGAACTAAAAAGATGAGGACAGTTTTATGATCTTTGTTTGAGACATTGCGGGTTCTCTAATGTTTACTCTTCCAGATTAAGGAAACTTTCTCTTAAGATATCTGTGACTTATGGAAACGTGATGAAGTATTCATTTGTAAACAGATTGAAGCATTTAACTTTTCTCTCTACCCGAACCCTCTGAAATGCAAAAGGTCTCAGTAAACATTCTTTCTCCCATGGCAACCATAGTCATTTGGGTAAGTTCGGTAAGAATCTGTTCTCCTTGTAACAGGACACCGTTGGAAACATTAGTCATTTTACCAAGGCTTTGACTGGAATGTCCTATTTGAGAGAGATATGCAGACTCAGATATGACCAAAGGGCTTTAAGGAACTAAGGTTGACTTTATGAGCCATAAAGACCCTTGGAAATGTTGGCCAGAGACCTTGCTTACAGAGTTCCCAGCAGCCTCGCCAGGTGAGTAGAGAATGTCACTTCCTGGCAGGTGCAGGAACCTCAGGATACTTTGGGGACCTCGTGAAGAAGAATCTGCCCAAATCTACAGGTATTGCAGGCATGTCTGATGGCGAGTACTTGGCTTGGCTTCTGGCCTGGAGAGGCTACTAAGAGTTCAACCTAGAGATTCCTCATAAAAGTTCCGGCAAATCAGATTCTGAAAGATCTGTGTGATCACTCGCTATTCTTGCTGAGCTTATGTAAATAATTAGGCCAAGTTTGTTAAAATTGGACTTGATTTGCAAACAAATTAGTCTTGATTTGACTATCTCTAGAAATAAGGGTGATTTTAGAGAGAAAAATTATGTTTCAGTAACACCCTTTCACAGATGTTAAATCCTAGTTAAGATTGTCTTTAAATGTTTGTTGTTTGCCTAAGCAGACAACCTGAAGTAAACTTGAAGTAAACTAAATGTCAGAGAAATTGCCACAAGAGCTCATGTATAGACAATCTTCTTGCTTGTTATTCTGTGAGGATAATAACAGGACCCCATGGGCATATGATTATTTGAACAGCTGAAACATGGGATTGATTCCCCAACAATTGCATAACGCAACTAGCTCCTTGACCCATTCCATGTGGCTGGGATGACAAAATGGTTCCTTAATAGCCAGAGTGTTCCCCACTCTGTAGGGTTAACTATGAACTTACAGAGATAATGGATGACTTCACTTTCTTTATGATCGGATTGGATGATGCAGTTGGGGATGCCCTTATCTCTTGAGACAAGTCTCCTCCCACTTGCCAATGATTCCTTGTAATTAGGATATTGTGAAGGCTGGACCTCAAACAAAAAAGGGCTTCTTGATGGTTTCATCCCTCACAGTCATATTTACCTTAGACGTCACCTCCATTGAGGTACAATTGTAAACAAAGGCTTTAACCAAACATGCAACAGCCCTCCTGGTAAAGGGAGCCTCAGAGCTCACTCTGGGACTCCCGGGACTTACGTGAGGATTGCAACATGGGATAAGCAGAACAGTCTGCTTGCTCAGCTGGACTCTAAAGGGCACGTCACCGGCATGAGATGCACTCAACCAAGAATTAAGTGAAGTCACAGAGTTGAAAACTGGGCCACTATTAACTATCTGCTATTGCTACGCCATTTGGGGTGTGAGGAGTTTCCTCACACGTGTTGTTTTAACGTTACCGATAACTCCCGCACGGTGTCCCAATTAATAGGGGACATTCATGATCAGTTAAATAAGATCAAGGTATCCACTGGTCTATTTGATGGAATTGGTAATTGGGAATCTTATCTAAGGGATGTGATCAGAATTTTGGGCCTAATACTTGTTTTATGCTTCTCCTTTATCATGATGCGTGTACCATTTGTTGTCCATCATGACCCCCCTGGAGCCATACCGCGGGCTCCTGGACTGACCCCCGGATAAATTCTAACTGCCACACAACCCGCCACCCTGTTTCATCAGGAAGCAGCCAGAGCGGTCCTCGTCCCATTCCCTGATGGCAGTTAGGGTTACTATTCCAGGGGGAGGAATGAGAAAGGGACAGGCAGGGTTAGGTAGGGAGGGATAGGTAAGGGGCTACAAGAACCAAAAACTCCAGAAATGCTGAGACCAAAGAAACCAGAGATAAGGAAACAAACCATACCACCCTGCCCTGGGCATCAGAGGTGGGGTCTTTTTATGGCAGTCACACCGTGACCACAAAGAATGACCAGACCCCAAAGAAGAAGTAAGCCATTAAAGATGTTATTACCAGTCCTTACTCAAACCAAGAGGTCACAGGACTGTTAAGGCCACAAGCTCCCTGGTCAGTTCTTTTTTTTTTAAGATTTTATTTATTTATTCGACAGAGATAGAGACAGCCAGCGAGAGAGGGAACACGAGCAGGGGGAGTGGGAGAGGAAGAAGCAGGCTCATAGCCAAGGAGCCTGATATGGGTCTCGATCCCAGAACGCCGGTATCACGCCCTGAGCCGCCGGGATCACGCCCTGAGCCGAGGCAGACGCTTAACCGCTTTGCCACCCAGGCGCCCCTCCCTGGTCAGTTCTAAATAAAAGACTGTTGATGGAGGCCCAGATTGGCAACCCAGTTGGGACCCCTCTCACTCCGGAGAGCTTTCTCCGTACCCTTGCTTCATAGAATTCTATGGTTTTGCTCACTCTCCTTTGTCCTTGAGATTCATTCTTTGACTCCGTGAGACAAGAACCTTGCTCTCCAGCTTCAAGGACACTTGAGCTCATGGAGATCAGAAGGGGACCTCAAACCCGACTCTTCTGCCTTCATCGAAATGAATCCCGGGCTGTGGTCTGTCCCAGAACTCGCGGAGAGCTGGCATCAAGGACCAGCTAGGGGTGCAGGCCTCGGCATCAGACCAGTTTGAATCCTCCTTCTGCCTCTCATTACCAGCCAGGCACCTAGGAAGCTTAGCTCATCACTTGGTGTCCCTCTTGCCTCATTTATTCAAGGGGCAGCCCTAGTACCCACTGTGATGGGTCACGGTGAGCAGAGTCCTGTTCTGCGCGGGAAGATTTCCCATTTCTTTCATCGTGGTTCCTTCGGGGAGACCTCCTGGCGGGCTGCCAGTCACGGTGCTTCCGCTCCCTGGTAGGTAGAGGCAGTTGACCCAGGATGGCCAGCCAGAGACCTCACTTTCCAGCTGAGTCAGTGGGAACGTGGGTTTCTCCCGCCGTGATTGCTAAGCTAGGAGGATCTGATGATTGCTGACAGCTAGCTTTGCCCTTTGGGTAGAGAAAGCCTACTTGTAAAGTGAAGCCAGGTGGAAAAAGCAGAGCTGAGAAATGGGAGGGGGGGAAAAAACCCTGATTTTTCTCTGAGCATCTGGGTTCAGCCATGAAGACACACTTCTAGACTTTCTTTCAATTGAGCTAATAAATTCACCTTTTTAAAGGTTTTATTTATTTGTCAGAGAGAGAGAGATAGCACAAGCAGGGGGAGTGGCAGGCAGAGGGAGACACAGGCTCCTGGCCAAGCAAGGAGCCTGATGCAGGACTCGACCCTGGGACCCTGGGATCATGACCTGAGCTGCAGACGCTTAACCAACTGAGCCACCCAGGCATCCTCACTTCTTGCCTGAACTTGTTTGAGTTTTGTTTCTGGCAACCCCGTGGCATCTAGACTAACAAACTACTTCCTAGGATTGTTGTGAAAAATCAAGCAAGGTAATATATATAAGGCTCTTTGCAGGGACTGGCACAGGGTAAGCACTCAGCAAGTGTTCATTCCTATTATGAGGAGTACTGCGTGCCAGACTCTGTGCGCGGCGCCAGGGAATCAGAGGTGAATGGGACCTGGACACTGCCCTAGAGGACCTCACACTCTAGTGAAGGAGACAGACATGCCAGTGGATGGTGTCAAACACCCTAACCCATGGGGCCCGTGGCAATATTGACTAATTGTCTGGAGGGAGTGGTGGGTAGGTGGGTTGGAGAAAGCTTCGCAAATGACAGGAGTATTCAATGATGGGTGGATGTCCACAGTGGACAAAGCAGGTGTGATGGGTTGAATTGTGTCCCCCCTCACCTGCCCCCCATGGATACATTGAAGTCCTAATTTCCAGAGCCTCAGAATGGGACTTACTTGGAAATAGAGTCACTGGAGATGCAGTTAGTTAAGATAAGGTTATAGTGGGTTAGGGTGGGCCCCTAATCTGATCAGACTGGCCTCCTTCTAAGAAGACACAGAGACACGGGCGAATACCGTGTATAGATGGAGGCAGAGGTCGATGGTGCCCAAGGACTGCCAAGGACTGCTGGCCGTCACCAGGAGGCAGGGGAGGGGCGTGGCACAGACTCTCCCTCCCAGCCCTGCAAAGGAACCCAACCTGCTGACCCCTTGATTTGGTAGTCTTGGCCTCTAGAACTGTGAAAGAAGACATTTCTGTTGTTCAAGCAGCCCGGTTTGTGATAGTCTGTTATGGCGGCCCTAGGAAACGACTCCAGTGAGCACAGCGAGAGCCGTCAGTGTCTCACCTACACCCCCTTTGCCCCTTCAGGTGTCTCCTCCAGCTTTAGTGGGCCGTTCCTGGACATACTGATGGCTTCCTACCTTAAGCATATCCTGGGCACAGGAGTGCTTAGGATAGGCCAGAAATGTCGGGGAGCTAACACCTCCTAGAGGGATTAGCATCCAGAATACATCAGGAATTCCTAAAATCAGTGTGAAAATGGCAGGTATCCTGTAATATTTTCATTTATAAGAAATATGTATTTGGTCTTTGACTCCGTTCTAGGCACAGAGCTCTGAAAACCCTTTGGAATTTTCTAAGTGATGAGAGGTGTCTTTGGTTATGTTNGTCTTTGGTTATGTCAATGAGGTTATGTTAATAAGGTGACTTTTGGACCCTACTTAAAGAGGAGGGCTGCTTGCCAGGGGACCCACCTCATGATAAGAGGATTGGAACTTTCAGTCCTACCCCCTGACTTCCATGGAGGTGAGGAGACGCTAGAGGCTGAATCAGTCACTAAAGTCCAATTTTTTAATCCATCTCTATAATGAAGTGTCCATAAACACCCAAAAGGAAGGATTTTGGAGAGCTTCTGAGGGGGTGGACACATGGAGGTGCAGGGAGAGTGACTCACCCGGAAGGGGCATAGAAGCTCTGCATCTCTTTCCTTGCACCTTGCCCTGTGCGTCTCTTCTCTTCCATCTGGTCATTCCCGAGTTACAGCCTTTTGTAATAAACTGGTGATCTAGTGAATCAGATGTTTCTCTGAGTTCCGTGAGCCGCTCTAGCAAATTAACTGAACATAAAGAGGGATTGTTGGAACCTTCAGCCTGTAGTTGGTCACTCAGAAGCCCAGGTGACAATCTGGGCTGGTGACTGGCACCAGAACTTGAGGGGGGTGGGGGGTCCCCTCTTGTAGGACTGAACCCTTAACCCGTGGAATCTGATGCTATCTCCGGGTGGATAGTGCCAGAATTGAGTTGAATTGTAGGACACCCAACTGGAGTTCGAGAATTGCTTGTTGTTGGATGTATGGGGAACAGCCCATTCCCAGTTCTGGAGTTGGGTTCACACACCCATGTGTATCCCAACAGGATTGCAGGCAAAAGACTTGAACAGGTATTTTGCATAAGAAATGGGGATGGAAAGAACTTCCGTACAAATGTTCAAGTCATCCAAGTTAGCCGCATACAAATTAAAAAGTTTTGTTCAATTAAAGACTAGATTGACAAAGCTGGCAGAAAGTTGACAAATTGGGGGGGAAAAGTCTTTTCAAAGGCTAGAACAATAGCAAACAAATAGTATAGTGACTGTGTAAGGAGCTGGCAAATGAACAAGAAAAAGACCGGAGGCTCTATAGCGAGATGGACAAAGGATATGAATAGGCAATTTACAGAAGGGGAAATGCAAATGGTCAAGGAAGTATTTGCTTGACCTCTTTATAGTCACAGAAATGAAAGTAAGACAAGGAGATATCACTTTACATCCATTAGAATGGCAAAAAGGAAAAAAAAAAGCAGGATGGTGATAAGCGTTAGTAAAGATGAGGGGAGACTGGAACCCTTATGTGAGCCTGCTGGGGTTGCAAACAGCCTCCCAGGTTGTAATGTAGCAGGACTTCATGAAGCCAGATATGTGTTTACCTTGAGATGCAGTCCTTCCAGCTCTAGGTAAGCAGAGATACTCTCACATGGGTCCATAAAAGGATTTTCTTAAAATTATTTTTTTAGTTGAGGGAGAGAGTGAGAGAGAGCGAGCCTGGGAGCCTGAGTGGAGAGAGGGTTAGAGGGAGAGGGAGAAGCAGACTCCCTGCTGAGCAGGGCTTGATCCCAAGACCCTGAGATCATGACTGTAGCTGAAGGCAGATGCTTAACCACCCTGAGCCATCAGGCCCCGCAGGTAGTTCTATTTTTAACTTTCTGAGGAACCGGAATACTGTCACATCCACAATGGCTGCACCCGTTGGCATTCCCAACAACAGTGCACAAGAATTCCTTTTTCTCCATGTTTTCACCAACACTTATTGTTTCTTGTGTTTCTGATTTAACCATTCTGATAGGTGGCAAGTGATGTTTCATTGCAGTATTTTTTTAAAGACTTTATTTATTTATGTGACAGAGAGCCAGCGAGAGAGGGAACACAAGCAGGGGGAGTGGGAGAGGAAGAAGCAGGCTCCCAGCAGAGGAGGCTGATGGCGGGGCTCGATCCCATAACGCCGGGATCACGTGCTGAGCCAAAGGCAGACGCTTAAGGACTGCGCTACCCAGGCGCCCCTCATTGCAGTTTTGATGTACATTTAACTGATGATGAGTGATGTTGAGCATCTTTTCATGTGTCTGTTGGTCATTTGTATGTCTTTTTTGGAAAACATTGTTTGCGTCTTCTGCCCATTTTTTACTTGGGTTACTTGTTATTTTGGTGTTGAGTTGTATCAGTTTGTTATATATTTTGGATAACCCTTTATCAGATATGTCATTTGCAAATATCCTCTCCCATTCAGGAGGTTGCCTTTTAGTTTGGTTGATTGTTTCTTTTGCTGGGCAGAAGCTTTTTATTTTGATATAGTCCCCATAGTTTATTTTTGCTCTTGTTTCTCTTGCCTCAGGAGACATATCTGGAAAAATGTTGTTATGGCTGATGTCAAAGAAATTACTGCCTGCACTCTCTTCTAGGATTTTTATGTTTTCAGGTCTCACATTTAGGTCTTTGATGCATTTTTTTTTTTTAGATTTTATTTTTTTAAGTCATCTCTACACCCAATGTGAGGCTCAAACTCACAACCTTGAGATAGAGAGTCGCATGCTCTGCTGACTGAGTCAGCCAGGTGGCCCTCTTTATCACATTTTGGGTTTATTTTTGTGTATGGTGAAAGAAAGTGGTCCAGTTTCATTCTTTTGCATGTAGCTGTTCAGTTTGCCCAACACCATTTGTTGAAGAAACTGGTTGCTTTATATTTTTTGCAGTTATATTGCTAGGTGCGTGTATGTTTGTGATCATGACATCATTTTGATTTATCAATTATTTTATTTACATAGAATGTCTCTTTTTTGTTTCGCACAGTTAAAAAATATATCTTTTTCCTGAAATTAATGTTAATAACCTGGGAATCCCTTTTTTTTAGGAGTTCTTAACTTTTCTTGTGGCATAGATCCCTTTGGCAGCCTAGGGAGACCTCTGGAACCCCTTTCAAAATAATGTTTTTATTTACTATTATTATTAATTATTTTTTTTAACATGGGGCTTGAACTCACCACCCTGAGACCAAGACCTGAGCTGAGAACAAGAGTTGGATGCTTAGCCAACTGAGCCACCCAGGTGCCCCCCCCCAAATAATGTTTTTAAATGCATGGAATTGGGGCATCTGGGTGCCTCAGTCAGTTAAGCATCCAACTCTTTTTTTTTTTTTTTTGAAAGATTTCATTTATTTATTTGACAGAGAGAGAGACAGCCAGCGAGAGAGGGAACACAGCAGGGGGAGTGGGAGAGGAAGAAGCAGGCTCCCAGCAGAGGATCCCGATGTGGTGCTCGATCCCAGAATGCTGGGATCACGCCCTGTGCCGAAGGCAGACACCCAACGACTGAGCCACCCAGGTGCCCCCGAGCATCCAACTCTTGATTTTGACTCAAGTCGTGATCCTGGGATTGAGCCCCTCGTGGGATTCCCTGCTCGGTGGGGAGGCTGCTTGTCTCCCTCTCCCTCTGCCCTTCTCTCTGCTCACACTCTCTCTTTAACAAATAAATGAATCTTAAAAAAAAATAAATGCATGCAATTAGAAAGCAAATCAATCATATTGAAACAGTTATCAGAAGAGTCAAAATATTTGTGATATTATATGTAGTTTTTTACTGATGTATCAAATAATAAGATCGAACAGTAGGCCTAACTGCTGTGATTTTGAAGCAGTGATAGGAGGAGTAAAAGATATTTTAGGATACTACAATAAATTGATATGAAAATATTTATGATTTAATTGGTGACAAAGTCACAGATGTGCTAACATTTCTGTGATTTGTTGTCTACATTTATAAATAATAGGAATGACAAGTTTTAGTTAGAGGTTAGTGAAAATCAAGGCATATTTTTTCCTTCCAAGTTTATAGACTCCTTGAATTTTATCCAATGGCTCACTGGGAGTCCATAGGCCCTAAGACAAGAACCCTTTCTTTCTTTCTTTCTTTCTTTCTTTCTTTCTTTCTTTCTTTCTTTCTTTCTTTCTTTCTTCCTCTCTTTCAAGAGTACGGGGAGAGGGAGAGAGAATCTTAAGCAGGCACGACACCCAGTGCCGAGCCCAGTGCTGGGCTAGATCTCACACCCTGAGCTGAATGACCTGAGCTGAAATCGAGTCAGATGCCCAACCTACTGAGCCACCCAGTTGCCCCATCCCCTGCCTTATTCTTAATCTTTTGGTCCTTCGTTGTAAGTGAATCAATATGACTGGTATTTTTAAAAATCTTCTGAAAGTCTCTGTCTTTTGATCAGATACTTCAGTACATTTACACTTATTGTAATTATTGCTACGTTTTAGATTTTCCTCTGACATCTTATTCATTATATATATCAGTTAGAATTAGGTTTGACTTATATTAGAGAAAACACCAAGTAATAGTAGTTTAAATAACATACAATTTTATCTCTCTTTTAGTCAAGGATCCCACAGCCATCAGGGACCCAGCTTCTACCTGCTTCGCTGGTAGTTTCCATTTTCAAGTTCCTCTTATGGCCCAAGATGGCTACTGGAAGTTCAGCCTCCACAAACTCGTTCCGAGCAGTGGGCAGAGTGATAGAAGAGTAATAAGGGTGGGCCTCGACTTCCATTGCTTTAGCCAGAGCTTAGTTATATGGTCTCACCTGGTAGCAAGGGAAACCAGGAAATGCTTTGTTTTGGAATGGGTATGGGGATAACCTGAACAAAATCAGGGTTATTTTACTAAGGAGGAAGAGGACAGTGGATATTGGGTGACTGTTAGCGGTCTCTGCTGAAGTCTCTTCACCACTGCTGAGAGCCTTCAATATGGTACCTGATCTGGAGAGGACCAGTCTGCCATCTGGTGGCAGGTTGTTGACATCGGATTCCTTTCATTATGGAGGTTGGATTGATTCGCCCTCCCTGGAGTCGGCATTTATTCATTCTGGCTACGGGTTTGGATGCTCTGCCTGCCATCCTTCCGCCAGCAACATCATCAGTGGATTTACTGAATGTCTTATTCACAATCATGGTAGTCCAAATAGCATTGCTTCTGACCAGAGACCTCATTTTTCAGCAAAAGCAGTAAAGAACTTGGTAGGTAAGCATGAGATTCACGGGTCTTGCCACATGCTCTTATCACCAGAATCATTTTGCCTCGTGGGTTGGTGACTTGATTAGTATTAGCCAGCAAGACAACCTTGTATGACTCTGAAGTGCTCACTTAAAGTTGGCATATGTTCCTAATGGACAACCAGTGCCAGATGATGTTTCTCTCTCATCCAGAATTCATGGATTAGGGAATCTTGGCTCGGATAACTTCTAAAATTTTTGCTCCCCAAGACCTTGGACTCTGCTAGTTTAGAGGTCTTAGTATGCTAGGAAGAATGGTTCCACCAGGGCAAACCACAGAGGTCCCACTTATTTGGAAAATGAGACGAATATCTGGCCATTTCAGAATCCACATACCCTGGTTGAACAGAGGGGAAAAGCAGGTTTGGGGTGGAGAATGGTTCTGTGTTGGCTGGGCTGATTGATTCTGGTTGTTAAGGGGGAAATACCGTTGCTGCTGCACAATGGGAACAGGGAGACATGCGTCTCTGGATCCCATGAAATCTGGGGTGCTTTCTAATTCCGTGGTTGGTAGTAAAAGTTCATGGAAGAGGGCAGCGACCCAGAATGAGCAGGACAACTCTAGGCCTAGCTTCCTTCTGAATGACGCTCGGATCATCCCACCAGGTCAAAACCTCTGACCACATGAGGTGCTTGCTGAAGGCAGAGAGAACACGGAACAGACAGCAGAGGAAGGATGTTATAAATGCCTCATGGCTTGTGACAGAAATGAGAATTATAGCACTTACTTCTGTGCTCTTTCCTTACTAAGTCATGCACATGTTTATTGATGGTGCCAATTGTCCCTCCTTCCTCTGCCATTTTGGATAGTGTGGTTTGTTGGTGGTAAACTTTACCACGAAGTCATAGATTACAGGATATCGAGATGGGATCGTGGCTAGAGAAGAGGAGAACATTACCCAGGCTCCCTGGGGTGGGAGCTGGATGTGGTTACCGCTGGCCTTACAATTTGCTTTTCTGAGGAAAGAATAAAGATGTTCTCATTTGACTGAGACACGTTCGCATTAGGTTGGCTGGGGACCTGTGTGGCTGTTTTGTGGAAAATTAAGAGTGGAAAGTAGGGTGGATGTGGATGCTGAGGAACTAAGGAGTGGACCGTGGCCAATACCGAAGACCGACCCTACTCAGCATCCCTCCAAACCTCCTTCCATCGTGGCTTCTGCTATGGAGCCTGGAATGCTAGCAAGGACATTTCTAGGCTCTCTTGCAGCTAGGATCTCCATAGATGGCTTGGCTTCTGCCAGGGAGATGCCCGCCCGCCAGAAATGGAAAGTAGAGCCCTGGGAGAAGGTGGCCATAGGGCTTTTCTGGATGCACCATTGGAGGTGTTTTGGTTCCTTTGCGGCAGCTATGGTGGAAGCCTTATGCCAGGATGGTCCTTGCCTTCTCAGTGCAGAGCGGGAGTGTCAGCCGCTTCCTGCGCAGAGGTTTTCCTGACCGTAACCGTATTCCTGAAATAGAGTCTGTTTCTCGGTCCTTCAAACGAGTCTGAAACCAACCTAATCCCCTTAGTCCATCCCCTCTTTCTTTTAATTGAGATGGAATTGACATACAACCGATCTAGTTTCAGGTGCACAGCGTAACTTGACTTTTGTATATATTGTGAAATGATCATTGCAAATCTTAACATCCATCACCATTCATAGTGACACACTTTTTTTTTCTTGTGAGAACTTTTAAATCTACTGTCTTAGCAACTTTCAAATATGCAATACAGTATTAACTATAGTCACCGTGCTGTATATTACATCCCCGGGACTTATTTATTTTATAACTGGAAGTTTGTGCCTTTGATCCCCCTCACCCATTTTACCCACCCCCAGCCCTCGCCTCTAGCAACCACCAATCTGTTCTCCATCTATGAGCTCATTCCCCCCCCCTTATTTTTAGATTTCACATATAAATGAGATCACACAGTATTGTCTTTTTTTGTCTGACTTACTTCGCTTAGCACAATGCCCTCAGGATACCTCTACGCTGTTACAGATAGCAAGAGTCTTCTTTTTTATGGCATGTTCATATCTCATTTTCTTTATCCCTTCGTCCATCGATGGACACCTAGTTTGCTCCATATTTGACTGCTATAAATAATGCTGCAGTGAACATGGGGTGCGGATATCTTTTTGATTTCGTGTTTTTGTTTTCTCCCCTCCCCACCTTTTCTGACTTTTACTAAATCCACATTTTTTTTTCTATCAGTTTGAAGATTATTCATTTTCTTTTTCTTTTTAGTGGTTATCCATAAGTAGTATGACTCACACTTATGCTAATTTCCCCTGTCAATTTCTAAGGCTCATCAGTGTTTGTATTTTCCTTCTGAACAAGACAACACCTTAGCATGTTCTCACTTCCTTCTGTCCATCACCACTCCACGGCCAAGTTGGTTTTCTAGGGCACCCCCAGGACAGGGTTTGAGGGAGGGAGACAGCAGACTTTGTTAGTTTGTGATAATCCTCAGGAACTAGAAGTCTATCATTCCTAACATGGGTTTTTAACTTTTTAAGAAAATTGTACTGAAGAACAATACATCCCCCAAATTTTCATATAAGAATGTGAATACATAGGAGAGTGCCAATGATATTTTTTTTTCAGAGAGAGAGCATGCAGGCAGGGGGTTGGGGAAGGGCAGAGAGAGAGAGAGAGAGAGAGAGAGAGAGAGAAGGAATCTGAAGCAGGTTCCATGCCCAGTGCAGAGCCTGACGTGGGGCTCGATCTCACGACCTTGAGATCATGACCTGAGCAGAAATCAAGAGTTGGATGCTCAACCGACTGAGCCACCCAGGTGCCCCAGTGATTTTTTTTCTATGATTTTATTTATTTATTTGTCGAGAGAGAGAGAGAGAGAGTGGGCAAGCACAAGCAGAGGGATAAGCAGACTCTCCATTGAGCAGAGAGCCAGATGCGGATCTCCAGGACCCTGGGATCATGACCTGAGCCGAAGGAAGACACTAACCGACTGAGCCACCCAGGCGTCCCAATCCCAGTGATTTTTTAATGGACAGAATTAACTTGTTTTTCTGTAGACCCAGGAATCAAATTTCTACTGCCTTCTCTGTGCATACATTCGATAATTCAACACATATTTATCGAGTAAATACTATGTGCCAAGCACTGTCCCATGTTCTTGGGATGCATCAGTGAACAAAGCAAAGACCCTTGCTCTTGCGGAGCGTACTTTCTAACTGGGGAGGAAGGTAATAAAAATGAGCATAATAAATGTGTATATTGTAAGTATGTGAGAGGGCAGTAAGTCTTATGGGAAAAAAGAACAAGAAGAACAGGGTCGGGGAGGAGGAGGGAGGAGCAGGTCGTGGTACGGCATCTGGTGGTTACGGTCGGCCTCACGGAGAAGCAAAGGCTTGCAACAGGTGAAGGAGTGAACACATACCTCACAGATGTTTTCTGGGAAGGGAGTTCCCAGCAGAGGGAACAGCTGCTGCAGGGGCCCTAGAGCCTGGAGTGAGTCTGCTGCATTTTCACTGCTTTTAAATATGTCATTGGTAAGCACCATTTTTCCCCTTGAATTTCTCAAATTTCTGCCTACGTGCAATGATACTATATACCACCACTACCCATTCTATCGTAGAGTAAAGCAACCCTGCTCACCGTGCCTGATTAAACACCAGGCAAGTCTTGGCCATTATTACATGTTAAAGCGTGTCCGCAGCACCGCAGTGGGCTGGATATCGTCCATGAGCACTTGATATCCATTCTGACCACTCCTCCGGTCTGCCCTCTATTGTAGGGGACTTTTTCAGGACCCCCTTACAGCCAGGATCTGGATGCGATGTAGTTTCTGCCAATGAGCCTCGCTCACCTGTGATAGGGAAGCCCCACATGGAATGAGCACTCTCCCTGTGAAACCAGCAGCTGGTGGGCCAGTTCTGACCAGACTCTACGTTCCAGAGTCTAGTCGCCAGCGTCCCAGGTGTGGGGCAGCTGGGCAGCAGCAGCTGTAGAGGGTAGTGGTGACCTTGGCAGCTATTGTAGTATGACCTTGACCCCCTGACTCCCACTACTCTGCCCCCCCCGTGATTACAAATTGTAAGCGTCGGTTCTCTGTATTAAATTCCTTTCTGCTTGAAGTTCCTAGATAGATTTCTATTCCCTAACCCCCGAGTGAGACGGTTTTACAACAGCTGGTGACCTTTTGTCTGCTGTGCATTTTGCGGCTAGCGGTGCGTTTCTGAATACTCCTGACCCTCTTCTCTAGTAGGAGTGTGAGTACCTTTTAGATAATGAACTTGTTTTTAAACAAAATGTGTTTATCACACATACCTCTTTTAAATTTCTGAATCAGAACAGGTCGAGCTATTCAGATACTGCAGGTAAACTCTTCACAAATGGTTACCTTTGTACCTACTTATCTGTGAGAGTAAGGATTTTCGAGACACTGCCCAATCACACGAAACATCAGAGTCTAATGAATACTAAAGCTGCTGTAAGATTGAAAGATCAGCCAAGACCTCCAAGTCAAGAATTTAAAAATATTACAAGGGCTCCTGGGTCTCAGTGATTGACTTAAGATTAGGTAAATGTATACGTTTGAACCAAAAAACACACACGCACTAATTAATAAAGTACCGATCTTTTCTGTTTAAATAAACTTACGAGTTTATTTGAAAAAAGGGCCACTGCTAGACCAGTGGACTGGCTGTATGAATTTGATCGTGACTTAGCGTCTCTCTGAGCCTCATTTTCTTTATCTATAAAGGGGGGTAACAACGGCACCTCTGGCGGGTTTGTTCTGAGGATCACATGAGAGAACGCAGGCGGGGCCCCAGCATGAGGCCTGACACGTAATGAGCGTTCACTACCTGCAAGCTATTGTTGTTATTGATGCTAATGCTATCATTATTATAAACATTGGGACTTTGGGGACCTTCTTGGCTGAGCCTAGGGAAGGGAAATGGAAGTCCAGCAGGACAGTGGGCAGCCCCTCTGAGCCCTTGAACAAGCTCTTCCCTCTTCTTGGAATGGCCTTCCCTGCTTAACTCACTGGCTGAGCCACTCTTTCCCTGAGTAACTATCCTTCCTAGCCCAGGGCCCATGGACAATAGCCCCCATGCTCCAAACATCCCAGGGAAGCTCCCAGGCCAGTTCTTTCCCTTCTCCGAGCCTCAGGGACAGAATAGGGGGAAGGACAACTTCTGGAACTCTCTGCAGAGTGACCTACTCAGGGTAGCGAGCGTGAAGTGCTGGTAGATTAATTTTTAACATGGCCCAGGGTCCAAAGGGCTGAGTTCCCACCTCTGAGGCCATGAATCCCTTTCCAGGGTTCCAGGGATCCCTGGGTAGGGTAGGGGCTGGCCTGGGGGGAGGCAGCAGGGGAACTTGTGAAGATGCTCCCTCTGTGCTTACCCTCCATGTACCTCTGACCAAGGTGAGCTGGGATGTGTCTCGGCAGTTCTCCCTCCTCTCATGGGTCCGGGCTGCAAGGAGGGGTAGGAGGATTCTCTCTGCCTGGGGAGGGGGCAGCAAGAAACTCCCCCACCAGAGGAAGTGCTATTACAGCTGGATCTTGAAGGATGAGATGCTCACCAGTAAGTTAAGGAGGGAAGGGCATTCCAAGAAGAGGGAACAGCTTGCACGGTGGCTCAGAGGTGCTGTCCACTGTTCTGTTACTTCCATTTCCCTACAGAGATTAATGGTAAAATCTTTAAAGTGCCAAGGGTATGTGGGTTTGTCCTGGAGCCCATAAAGGAGGATGCTGGGGAGAGCATTCTAGGCCATGGCTAGTCCCAGGGAAAAGAGGCCAAATGATTGACTGGATGGGGCAGCTGTGGAAAGAGGGCCACCACGTGCCGGTGCTGGGTGCTGTGACACATCCGCCATTCTCACAGCCACCCTGCAAGGGAGATGTGCTGCCCATTGCATAGCGGAGGAGATCGAGGCTCTGAGAGGTGAAATCCCTTGCACAGGATCCCTCAGCAAGAGAGAGAGGGACCCATGATCTTTATGACCCTAGATGCCATTGAGGAGGAGAACGCGTAACAACAACAACTAAAAGGCAGCTGTCTTTTCCTCTTGCGTGTGAGCAGCTCAGTTGCGGCTCTACCACTCCGGTGGCGAGCTCTGGTTCTTTAAAGAGAGGAGCCTCCTGCTTTCCCTGGGGTGGGGCTCTGGTGGGCGGGTTGGGGGCAGAGGAGGGCCCTTTCAGTAGCCAGCTCTGGGGTCAGGCGTGTGGGCCAGGCCTTTGCTGGGCTCAGGACACCTTGTGCCCACCTCCCTCCAGCCTCAATGCTGAGGGGGACCCCAGGGGAAGCCAGTAAATGGGAGAGGGATGATGAGAGGATCCCTGAGTGGGAGCCCATAGTGGGACAGGAATGGGGCGCTGGGATGGTCCCATCCTGCCAGCGAAGATTCAAATGGGGGAGTTTAATATGGTCCAAGTTTCACCTACAGTGAGGCCCATCCACAGATAAAAATTTCCCTTGGAGTGTGGTTTGAAGAGGGAGAAGAAGGGGGTTTGGTGACTGCTAATTAAAGGACCAAGACCCATACACAGTAGGGCCTGCCCTGCCCCCTCCTGACCTTGTTTAAAGCGAAGGGCCTCTTCCCTTTTCTCCTACCCACTCCCACCCACCTCAGCTGTCCCTTGTCACTTCTCTCCCTTTTGGTCTTTTTAAAACACATTCCATCTATAGAGAGTGGGTGTGCTGCCCCCTGGACCTGGAAATGCACAGGGAGGGAGGCAGTGAGCTGCTCCTTTTCCCAGGTGTTAGCTTTGAGGGTTGGTCAGACTGGCAGGGACAGGGATCCTACCCCCTGATCCCTGTCCCCCTTCCAGTCTTCTTCCCTCCTGGCTCCATGTCCAGCTTCTTCAATGTCCCTCATAGGCTGTTGCTCCCAAACAATTACCATCCTGGTCATCCTTCTCCAGAACCCATTCTCTAGTCTTCAGGTGCCAAACTCCTTGCTGCCTCAGGGCCTTTGCACCTGCTGGTCCTGGAGTCTGAGCTGCTCCTCCCTGAGATGCACTGTCCTTTGGGGCTTGACTCAAATGTCAGCTCCTCAGAAGGCCTCTGACCACTGAGGCCAGGTTAGGGCCCCTCGTGAGCTGCTTCTCCAAGCAGCTGAGTATTTCTCCGTTAAGGCCAAATCACTACTCTAGTTAAATAGGAAGGGGGTAACAAGGCATCAGGGTCAGTCTCCTCAGAGGGACCTCGAGTTTTGTAAATATGAGCTGGGTCTGCCACAGAGATTAGCCCAGGGGCCCCACTTTGGGTAAAGGGATTGGGAAGACCTCTTCACGAGGTGGCTTGTAAGCTGAGGCAGAAGGAGGGGACTGTCCTGTTCCCCACTGTTCCCCAGAGCTCAGTGCCTGGCCTTTCTGGTGCTTCTTAAGCCCTGTGCTGGGGGAGCGAGAGGCTGACAGAAGGCTCTGCCACCTCCCTCTGTGCCAGACATCCCCAGGTTTAGGTGCTCTCAACAAAACTCTCTCCCCATCTGTTTCTCACTTCTCTCTTTAATGCTGGAGTCACCCTGGCTGAGATCACCAGTGACCTCCATCTTGCCAAAGCCATTAGTCAGTTTGCTGAGGTCATCATCCTTGACCTTGCAGTGTTGTTTGATGCATTGATGCCCTCTTTCTTGTCCACTTTCTTTACTTGGCTTCCAGGACGCCCTGCTCCCGGTTTCCTCCTGCCCTTCTGTGTCTGCAGCCTGGGGTCCTTCCTTCTCTGCTCAGCTGCCAAGCACGGGGTGGAGGTGGGGGGTGCCTCTTTGCCTCTGTCTACGGCCACTCCTCTCCTCTCCTGGGGGACTCCATCCAGAAGTATGGCTTGGAATGTCATTTAGAATCATGGCCCCCAGACTTCATGGGCCTCCATCCTGGAGGCAGTCTTGCCTACCCAGTTGCCTCCTCGGCCTCTTAGCTTCTTGACTGAGATGTCTGTTAGCATCTGAATCCAAGGTGGTCTGAACCATAACTGCTTCTCCCCTCTCCCAGCCTCCGACTTGCCCACTCCCGCCCCATCTGTGCCTCCATTAAAGGCGTGGCCAGTCACCCCATTCCTCCAGCCACGAACCTGGCAGTGACTCCCAATGCCTAGCTTCCTCTCATCCCCACACTCACTCCAGCACCACGCCCAGACTCTTCCTTTAAACTAGGCTTGAGTCCAGCTGCTTCTCCTCATCTTCACTGCTCCAGTCTTCTTCCAAGGTACCACTGGTCCCCACTTCCATCTCTAACTGGTTCTCCTGCATCTTCTGTGTCTCCCTCTCCCAATTCCATCCCATAAAGAGTGGCCTGAGTGAGCTTTCAAAGATGCAAGCCTTCCAGAAGCTTCCACTGCTCAGAAGAGAACCCAGAGTCTTCACCATGGCCTACGTGGCTCTGCCCATCCCTCTGGTCTCAGGCCCCGCCAGTCTTCCATCAGCTGCCAGCCTCATCAAGCACACCAAAGTTCTCATCATAAGATCTTGGCACGGGCTCTTCTCTCTTCCTGGACGTCCCTTCCCTGGGGTCCTCACATGGCCCCCGCTCCACGAGGCTTTTCCTGACCGCATTTCCCCATCACTCTCTACTGTTACCCCACCCATGTTCCTTCAGACTCTGACTGCTGTCTGATAGCGTTGGTTATGGGTGTGCTGTCCTGCCTATAGACAGAGGGTTGTCTGTCTTGCTCCCAGCTGTGTCCTGGGCACCTAGACCAGTGTTTGGCACGCAGTGCAAGTTCAAAACACAGACATGGAAGGGAGGGAAAAATCCCCCAAAGTACAGTTCAGGACAAACTCCGAGGCCCCAGAAAACACTCAAGAGTCCATGACAGAGTTGCCAATCTTGGTTACTTAGATCTGAAATAACTCTCTGTTGGGGCCATCCAGTCTCTGCCTGAAATTCCTTTTTCTTTCCTCGTTCAAGAGTCGTCAGGCTAAAGTCCGCCCAAGAAGCCCTCAACCTTCCAGTCTGTGGCCTCCGCAGGCGGACTGGAGTGATCTCACAGAATTCTCCAGAATCAGTTTGCTGTACACTTGGGTAACTAAAGAGGCCAACATGGAGGGTTCCTGAAACTAAGAAACTTGGCTCCAAATGACATGGTATTAATAATAACTATATCCTATTGAGTGATTATTTTGTGCCCAACAAGATTTTAAATGCTTCCCGTGCGTTTTCTCCTTGATTCCTCAGAAACCCGCCTTGAGGTTGTTGTATCTGCAAAACAATCCCCCTCAACCCTCACCGGAATAACCATTTTGTTTGCTCACCGTCTACAGACCAGCCAATGTGGACTGGTCTCAGCTGGCAGGTCTTCGGATGGTCTTGCCTGGGGCCACTTGTGTGCAATCACGTCAAGGCACACCTGAGGCTAAATGGCTGAAGATGGGCTTACTCGCCTATCTGGGGGTGGGCACCGACTGTGGACGGGGCCACGTGCCGCCCCTCCCCCCCCCGCCCCCGCAGGCCAGCCCTGGCTTCCTCCACAGAATGTCAGAGTTCCAAGACAGCAAAGCCCCATCGTGCAGTTTTCACGCCTTTGCTTGAGTCACGTCTGCTAAGTCCCATTACCAAAGGAAGTCATGTGGCCAAGCTCAGAGTGAACGTGAGAGGGGGCCACATGAGGGAGTGGGTATGGGGAGAGAGAATTCTGGAGAGTTTGTTATGGAGCAATCTGCCACAGAGGCTAGTATGTTATTACCCGTGCTTTACAGGTGGGGAAACTGAGGATCAGAAAGTGTAAGAAACATGCTCTAGGCCACTCGGCGGCTGAGAGGCAGAGCGAAACTAAGCTCTTGGCTCAGGAGCCTCAGGGGCCCCACTGCCTTGTAAGCAACTAAGTCCCCACCTTGTCAAATGACAAGATGGCAGGTTTGTCTTTTCCAGGCTCCCAGTTGCCCTTTTATTACAGTCAGCCGAAATTATAGCCGCTTAAGTCACTTAACCCCTGCTCCTCAGGCTGCCTGTCTGTAAAATGGGTCTAGTCACGGTGTTCTCTTTTCTTATTATTTGGTTTATCATTTGATGACTAGTAGATTGGAGAGAATGGACACCCTTGGGGCCTGGTATTTTCATCTGCTTTGTTCTCTGCTGTATTCCCAGTGCCTTAAACAGTGCCTGGAATATAGTAGGTTCTCAATAAATATTAGGTGAATGAATAAGCAAATGGATGGATGAATGGAGGATGTGGAGTAGGACGGGGAGGAGACAGTAAAGGAAGAGAGCTGTGGCTTTGAGAAGTCTTTCAAAAAGATCTAAAAGCCCCTGGCTTCTCTTCTCTGCCTCAAATGGTTTGCAAAACCCCTCCCTGGTCTTCAGACCCCGTGGTGAACCTCCTTATCCCTCACGCAAAGTCTGATGGGGTGGGGGGGGTGTTGAGTCTCTTCAGGGACTCTGCTCTCTCTCTCCCCCCCCCGTTTTCAGGGAGTCTGACCCCTTCCACCAGAGGCTGTGCTGCCTGTTAGCCCCCCTCCCCCCACCGTGCCATCTCCACGCAGCTGGCAGATGTGGAGAGGAAAAACAAGGCTGTGTTCAGGGTAGGTTTTTGTGGGCGGGGCATGAAAGAGATCACAAGCTATTGGCTAGAACTAAGTTACATGGCCACACCTGGCAGCATGCCAGGCTGGGAAATGCGTAGCTATGGTTCTGGAACAAGAGGTGGTGGGTTTGGTACCGTCTAACCAGTCTGTGCCACCATGGCTGTTGCTAGCCCAGAAATTTGATAACCTTGGAATCTTCCATCTCAAGGCATCAGGGGAGGAAAGAGGTACCCACTTTCCTTAAGCCACTCTACTCCCCCCCATATGTGTATAACCTTTTAACAGAACTTATTCATTTATTATTATTCTTGTTGATTGTTGGCCTCTGCTCACTAGGATGTGGGCACGAAGATCTTTGTATGTTTTGTTCACTGTCTCCTCAGCACCTAGGACAGTGCCTCGCATGCAGTAGGCACTCTGCATTTATCAAAAGTTGAAGGATGCAGGGTATGGATCCCTGGTCTGCAGCCCAGTCCTTGGAGTGTCGGAAGCCCTAGATAGGTGGTCAGTATCTCCTCTACCTGCTGGGAAACCCACAGGGAGGTCAGGATTCCAAATGGGGGTCAGGTAGTGACTTTGGACAAATCCCCCTTCTCCTCTGTAAATCAGGGGATTGGACTGCAAGTTCTAGGGGCCCTTCCAGCTGAGATATCTTGGCACCAGGAATTCTTGTCAACTCTTCTTGATCCTATGTATTTTCAGCCCACATGTGGATATGCTCAGCACACCTCTGCTCCTTCTTCCTACACCTCACCCCTGGGAAGGGGCTCCTCCAGCTCTGTGGTGCTGGGATGTCTCAGCTGAAAGGGCTCTTAGAACTTGTGGTCCAATTCCTGGGGGTGTGGTCTGGAGATCTGCATACAGCAGGCTTTTATTAGGTGCTTTTAAAAACACGAGTCGACCTGAACACACATTAACAGAAGATGGTGGATTACGCTATGTTGCTATTGAAAGAGGAGTTAGACTCAGGTCCAGGGAACTGGAGGGGAGCGCGTGATGTAAGTGAGAATAAAGCTCATTGCAGAATGTGTTTGAGAATGGCTCCATTTTTGTGCAACCAAATGGCAAAATCTCTATATGTGTGTATGTGGGTTTATTTATGTTCACAAGTAAGGAAAACAGTGGGAGAGAGGAACCCCTGGTCTGGACCATTAGTTACCTAGCAGGGTGTGTATGCTGAGGGCATGGGGATCAAGGATTAGGGAGGGGTTGGGGGGAGAGTATTATTTTTTTCTTACATCTTTGTCATTTTACTAGCTTCAAATAAAAACATGGTACTTTTATAATCTTAGAAAAATAATTTAATTCATCTCTAAGGAGTCAGACTGCTAGGGGACACATCCTTGCAGACCCCTACTGCCACTGCCACTGATGACATGCGCTGCTCCATGGGCAATGTTTGCCCTCGGAAGTCATCCCCTGTGCGCTTCCCCTAAGGATAGCGGGAGACTTCCCGGAGCCCATCCTGCCATCTGCACCTGTGTATCAGTGGAATTTGGCAGAAGGGCTGATATGATGCAAGTCTCCTGTCCCTTGGAGACTGAGTGAGCAGGAAGTGTCCACTTTGATCTTATTGGAATGTCCCTCTCCCGTGCCTGCATCCATGCCCCAGCGGATCAGATCTGAGCCTGGCTTTGGTGGCCGGAGTTGCACTGGAGCTGTCCGGGGCCTGTGGGTGGGAGGTCACAAATGGGGTCACACTCCTCCCCATTCCTGCTTTGAAGCTTCAGAGGTAGCTCCGGCTGCAAGGGTCTTTGGGGGTCCCTTCTGACTGCAGACAGGGGCGCAACCCCCAGCCCCCAAGTCCACCCTGGGGGGTGGTGTGTGTGCACACGCGGAGGTAGAGAGCTTATCTTTGGAGCTCCACAAGCTGTTTCCTGGCCATGTGGCTCTCTCCTTCAGGAAATCCCTGCAGATGTCTATTTTAAACCTCCCTCCCTGTGCTCTGTGCTCATTTCCTTTGCTCCTTCCTCCAAATGGGAGCTCTTCAGCCTGGGTGTTAATGGAGCTGCCTCGCTCCAGCTTTCTTGGCTTGGAGCCAATAAGGAAGCACCCTGCGCCAGGCTCTTTTATAGAATCTGATGCTTTTCACAGCTCTCTGGCCTTCCATCCTATTTGGATGGCCCCTTAGAATAGCCCCCTGAGGCGGGAGCGGCTGGGAGTATCACCTCCATATGACAGAGAAAATGGACATCCGGAGCAGTGAAGTGACTTGCCCACATCCCAGAACGAATAAAAGGCAGCTCCAGGCTTCCACCTTCCGGATCAGCCTGCTCGGCCTGGCTCCGCTGTCAGAGGTGAACCTCCCCATGAAAGGTCCCCGAAGAGATTGGCTTAATAGGCCACATTCACATCTGATGAGCCCACTCCCCAATTGCAGTTGAGTGGACGAGGGTGGATTCGTGATCTGGGGGGACCGTCCGGAGGCTGAGCTGCTCCCATCTGCCTCCTGCTCTAGCACTTGAATGAGGCCAGAGACTTTGGTTATACTGCAGAGACGTGCGCAGTCGGGGTCAGAGCCATGTCCCAGTCAAAGGCACGAGGCACTGGTGCCATGAACAGGGAAGGAAGCTGTGCCACAGAGAGGAGACTGGGAAGATGTGTGAGCGGCAGCCGTGATGGACGTCCGGGTAGCCCCCAGAGAGGAAAAGGTCCTGGGGACTTTTGGATTCTGTGAGCCAGCTGGATGTCCCATAATCAGACCTGACCTGTGACAGACCCTGAAGCCTTTCAAGGAACCCCTTTTCCAGAGTGGGGGACCCGATGAGAACAGTGATGGCAGGGCCAGGGTGCTCTCAGATTCAAGCGACACAGAGCCCAACTCACACTGGCCTAAGCAAAAAGTACAACTTATTGGCTCGAGGAACTGAAAACACGAAAAGCAGAGCTGGGCAGGTCTGGCGGGATCCAGGGGCTCACGCAATGTCATGGGACTTGGTCTTGCTCTCTCTGTGTCCCTCTGCTTTCATGGCGCTGGGCTCTCGGGCTCTCTTTCCTCATGGCAGCAAGATGGCTGCCGGCAACGCCAGATATATCCCCCACCTCTCAGCAACTCTGGCAGAAAGAGTTTCTTTTTCCCCCAAGTTTCAACAATAGCCCCAGAACTAAGTTCCACTGACTCTGATTGGTAACGACCCTCCCAAAAGCAGTCTCTGGAGCTGAGGAGATGGGCTATTCTGATTGGTCAGGCCCGGATCACATATCCTCCCCTGGAGCACCCCCTCCCCCCATGTGTGAAGTCCCCTCCGCTAGAAAGAGCGCCAGGAACTGAGAGTGGGGGATGGTGGTTTCACCAGGAGCACCAGGGCAGTGGGTCCCAAGAAGAGAGTGTTAGTCAAGGTCAGCTATATGCCGCAGCAGCCCTGATATTGTTTGCGGCTAATAAGAAAATTTTATTTCTTGCTCCCGCTGGTGGTAGGGGTGGGGATCCACTTCACGGGGTCGTTCAGGGACCCAGGCTGGTGGAGCGTCTGTCATCTTCAACACTTGGCTTCTAGGGACATGCTGGGTGATGACAACCAGCAGGCAGGCAGGAGAAGAAAGCAAAGGTTATATTTTGTGGTTCGCCCCCCCGCCAGGTGACATTCGTGAATTGTATGGGCTAGAACTCAGTCACATGACCACACCCCAGAGCAGGAGGAGAATGGGAGTTCAGTTGGGTTCCCAGGAAGATGAGGTAATTTGACTCCATGCTGGGCAGGCCAAACCAAGATTTGCCTGTTTTCCAGTCCCACCCAGCTCCTTTGACCCTTTGCCAAGGTGTCCCAGGACACAGCAGTACTTACTAGCCCGCCCTTCCCAGCTGAGGTCTCCCTTAATGGTGCTTGGATTGCCAGCTTCCCCTTCAATCTCTTGCCTGCCCAGCTTTCTGTCCACTGGTAAGTCGAGGATGATGAAACTCAGTTATTCTGGGTAGGTCGACAAACCCATATGTGCCCCTGGACAGGCTGGCAGGCAGTGGAGCAGAGGGAGACAGAGGACCGTTGTGGCTCAGAGATTCACGGCATCGGCATGTCAGTCCCCTCCATCCTTTCCAGCTGTGTTCTCCTGGGGACCGCCTGGTCCTGAAGCCAGCAGCATCCTCCTTGTCTCCGTCTCTGTAGCTTGTGGCCAAGGACAAACAGGGATGGGGGGGAGGGTAAGCTGAGCCAGCACTCACAAAGGAATGACCTCCCAGCTTTCCGAAGACCTTGGCTGGAAAGGCTACGAGTCAGCACCACTGCCTGCAGCAGCTAATCATTCACTTATCCACCCATTCATTTATTCATTCATTCATTCATTCACCTTAGCATGCTTTGCTGTGTCCCTGCCATTGTGCCGGGTGCTAAGGCAAAAAAGAAAAGGATATTCAAAAAAAGCAGAAGATATTAGGTCTAATCTAGAGTGAAGGTGATCAGGCTTATGTTGGTTGCACAACGAAAGACAGAAATGAGACTAGCTGTAGTTAAATCTCCTTCCATGATTTAGAGATGATGGGACTTTAGGCGGAGAGCCACCCTGGAGTGTGAGCAAGTGACATGTTTAGTGTCTCAGAGACCAGACACCTGATCTCATCGCAGCGCTGTCAGTTAGCAGTGTCAGCCAGAATGGTAATGATAAACAAAGCAGCAGCTACTGGTTACTGAGTTCGTTGGGCGCTATGATAAATAAATTTCCTCCTCCCAGCAACCATATAAGACCTAGACTCATCTACTGCTGTTTCTACAGATGGAAAACCAAGGCCTCGGAAAGCTTAGGAAACCTGCCCAAAGTTATACAGCCGTCCAAGGGCAGCTCTGGGGTGGGCATTCAGGTGTGTCTGATGCCCAAACCGGGTTCGACCGCTTGTGTGTTAAATTAGAGACTGCAGCTGTCTGCATGGTCCCCCTGCTGGCCAGCCAGCATGCCTGGAGGGTGGCTGGTCACCACGAGGAGCTGCCCTGTACTGAGCGTGTCAGCCCTGTGCTGGGCACTAATCTAGTCCACAGAGCGAGAAGGTGCAGTCCTCAGGTTCTGGAGCGTGGAGCAGCCCCTGGGAATGGTGGCTTTGGTTTCTCCCTGTGGCCTCATGTCAGGCTGCTGATTTTCTCCCCAAGAATAGCCATCCGTCTGAACAGGGCGTCTGAGGATATAGTTCTCCTTCAGCATCTCCAGGCAGAAGCTTGGCAGAAGGAACGCTTCTCCACCCACTTGGTTTCCTATCCCGTGCTGGCTCTTCCATCTGGCTCATTCATGCACTCATTCAACAAATCAGTATTGAGCACTGACTCTAGCCCTGCCATGGTCAAGGTACCGAAGGGGGCGGGGAAGTAAAGGGATCTCTATGAGAGACAAACATAAAAAGAGCAATCCCAGGGGTAATGTGATGAGGACCATGTCCTGCGCCAGCTTGAAAGGAGAGATCACCCCCAGATCTGGTGGGAGTGGAGGAGGGGTATGCATTAGGGAAAGCTTGGAGGAGGTGGGATTTGAGCTGGGCCTCGAAGAGAGGGTAGGATTTAAAATGTGTAGCCAAAAAGGACATTCCCTGTAGTGAGAGCAGGCACCAGCCTGGAGGTGGGAGCACATGGCCATGTCTGGGGACCTGGGAACAGGACCCCGTATGGAAGAGGAGCAGTGGGAGTTAGGATGGTATTAATGGGCAGGCCAGCGACCTGACCCTGGGAGTTGTGGGCTGTGGCACAAGCCATATTTGTCACAGCCCAGCCGCTGAGGAGGGGCATCAGGAGAGTGGGAAATAAGGCCCAAGAGGTCCCTGGAAGACACACCATCCAGCGTTACTTCTCAGGCCTCGTCAGCCCAACGGACCTTGGATGCATGCAGCATCAGGACTGGAAGGGGAGCTCCAGTGATTTCAACTGAAAAAAAGAAAAATCGGGAGGATCCCCTTATTCAAAGGGAATCACAGAAACCCCAAAGAGAAAACAGATAAGCTGCTTCAGTTAAAGCAGGTTGGGGGGCCTTCCCATCCCATCTCCCCATCACTTCCCACAGCAGCATCATGGGCACCGCTGGGGAGTCAGAGGAACGCAATTTGGAAACCATTGGTCCAACCCACCCAATTTTCGTTTTACAGGTGAGGAACCTGTAGCGGGCAGGAGAGAGAATGCAGGGGTACCAGACAGCGTGACCAATGGCTCAGGGCTTGTCTCCATCTCATGCCTAAGATCAGGGAGAAAGCCAAGGTAGTGCAGAGATGGAAGTGGGAGTGGTCCTCCTCGCTTGGTGGCAGTGATGCCTGCGGCCTGTGGCTGGGCAGCCCCAGCGACCCCCTTCTGTAGCCTGCTGGCAGTTGGTGCTATGCTGTGGCTTATGTCATCCTCAACCTACTGATGGACGGAAGTTGCCCTGGGTCCTTCTTCCACCCTACACATTGAAGGTAGAGCCAGGAAGACAACTTGTAACCACTGCTGCGGGGCGGGGGGTCAGCGTTGGGTGGTGGTGAAGCACTCTGAAGTCCTAATCTAAAGAGAAGGGCCCTGTGGGTAAACGTTCTGTATATGTGCTGGGTGTTTTATTATTTACCAAAGCGTTTTGGGGTAGGATTCTATTTCATTCTTACAATTAGCCTATGAGGTCAATATAATAAAGGTAAGGCTCAGAGAGGCTAAGTGAGTTGCCCAATGTCACACAGCTGGTTAGGAGGCAGAGTCCCCTCATTCTCCGTCTTCTAACCCCAGGTATAGAGAGTAGTGTGTGAAGGAGGGAAGGAAGGGGGAGGTGGCTGTGTGTCTGTGTGTGTCTGTTTTGGGAGGTTGCCAGAAACAAGTGGAGTAGGAGCTGAGGCTGGGAACGTGCCAGTGAATTATCATGCAGCAACTGCTCCTTTAATCAAGTGCATCTCACCTAAGACTGTAAGAGCCACAAGGGAGGGACCCCTGGACCCCCAGTGTCTAGCTCAGTGCCTGTTCCAAGACAGGCGCCAGCCAGGTAAGCATCTGCGCGACGAGTCTGATTACAGACGGTGCGCTTGCAACCTTGCTTCTGGGTGATGTTGCCTCAGACACCAGCAGCTGCCTCGCGCGCAGCGCATCCTGGTCTCCCAGGTCTGACATCTTCCCGCGTCCTCTTCTCCTTTTGTAAAGGGGGAGAAACGCCAACAAAACCACTGGCAATGCCTCAGAGGGGAGCCATGAATGTGCAGGGCGTCCTGGCTGGTGGATCCTTGTCGTCCTTCTTCCCCAACATATGGAGTCACCTCCAGCCTCCCGCTTTGAAGTGCCCTGACCTTGCCTGGATTCTGCCAGGTGAAGTGGAGCAGTACCCTCTGTTCCAGCAGCTCCAGGAGCCAGAACAGTCCTGACTGCCGGCCACTGCAGAGGCCACTCGTCTGGGCTCCAGAGCAGTCTGGGATCAGTGCCCAGCTCAGCACAGGAATAAAGAAGATATCCAAGCTCAAGACTCACCCTGTCACAAAGGTCTGGGCAGATTTCTCCAGCTCCTCTGAAAGAAAAATGGGTTGCCCGCCCCATCTCCTTTACAACCTGCCTCCTTCCTCATCCCTGGGGAGCCACCGTATACATACCACAGGCTTTGACATACACAGGGGACTTCTCAAAGAGGTGAGGCTGATGGGCAGTCCCCAGCCCCGTGCCCCCTCCCTGCCAAATGCCCCAGAGACACTTGCCTCTAAGTGCCCAGGCAGACAGACATTCTGGGAGGCCGAGACAGACAGCTGACACTCCTCCAAGGCTTGGCATATGTGATGTCACACCTGCTACTGTCTCCTTCCCTGACATTAAGGGAAGAGCTTCCTGGCCACAGCTCCTCCCCGCCAATCCTGCCAGTTGGCTATAGCTGCTAAAGGGGGCCCCTTCCTAGGGTCTTCTCCTGTCCCTTACAGTTCTGATGGTGTTTTTGTCCCCAGCAGGCCTGGCATCAAACAAAACACAGGAGTGGAGACAGGGATGAAAAAGCACGTCCACTTTATTTACAACGATCAGTTGGTGACACAAAGATCTTTGGGCTTTTTGTGGCCTTGCTGAGACACACCTAGGTAGGGGCCCATTCCTTCTGCTGGGTGAACACACTCTCCTTCCTCAGCCGGCTATGAGAACCCAACTGCTCTGACAAGCCTCGACTCAGGGGGCTTTCTGGGTAGTCAGTGTCCCCAAGCACCTGCCAAAGGTTCTCCTTACCTCCTCTGGAGACCCCATCTTGGTCCTAGTTGGAGGCACCTAGTGGGGAACCCCACACAACCGTCTGCAGAGATGCAGGGTGGGTGGAGTCTTGTGGGGGTGCCAGGTGCCAGGGCACAGTCTTGGGCAGCTGCCTGGTGCAGAGGGCTGCTACCTGGTCTAACCTGTCATTTGGGTTGGTAGGACCAGCCCAGTCTTCTTCAGAGGCAGAGCAGTGAAGTCCAGAAATCCTCCAAGGGGTAGAGAGGCCAGGCATAGGGCCTGGGAATTCTTCCTTGTGTGTATGGCAGTGGACTCACTTCCCACGTTGGACCTGGCCTCAGGCCTCCGGGGCCACTGTTCTTTCTCTACAAGAATACCTGCCCAGAACTGGTCCCATCCCAGGGAGGAAGGCTGGACTGGCTAAGGGCAGGACCACAGCTTCCACCGGGCCAAGGTCCAAGGCCACCCTCCTGGATTTCTGGAAACTTCTTCCCCCTTCTTTGGAGAGGTTGTTTTGGGAGGGAGAGGGTGGTCTATGGGCGAAGACCTGTTGTAAAGCTTACGGGCAATTCCACGATGGAGGGCGCTCAGAAACTCCGGATGCGGGGGAGAGGTGAACCTTGAAAACTTCTGCTGCTCTCCTCACCTTTGTCCCCCACTAATCATGGGTGTATCAGGCGTCACCCTGAGCCAGGATGAGACGCGGGGCAGACAACAACAGAGACCACAGGGAGGCAAGGGCCGGGGGACCAGAGGGGAGCCGAAGCGGGCAGGGCCAGGGTTGGAGGCTGGATGTCAGGCCGGCCCGGACTGGGGCCGCAAGTCCTGCCCCCCCTGCTGTTGGCGCACGTGGCGCGCGTCGCTCTGGCGCTGCAGGCGCTTGAAGTCGCTGAAGGCCGCCAGCGCGGTCTGGCGGAGCAGGCGGGCCAGGGCGCGCGCCTTGTGCGCCCGCGCCAGCAGCACGGCGTGGCAGCGCAGCACCACGGCCTTGTGGCGCGCCTGGTGGCGGTAGACCCAGGCGAAGACGCGCGGGTGGCGCCCGTCCGCGGTGCAGTAGGTGATGCGCGGCAGCAGGTAGGCGTGCGCCGGCCGGCGTCCCCCCGAGCCCCCCGAGCCCCCGGAGGTGCCGCGCTCGCACGGCTGCATGCGGATGCCGTGCGGCCCCAGCGTCAGCTTCATCTTGGTGCCCCCGCCCGGCCCGCAGCGCGCCCAGATCTTGCCCACGGCGTCGTCGGTGCAGCCGTCGCCCTTGGCGTGCAGGGTGACGGCGTTGCCCAGGTACCACACGGTGTAGGTAGGGTCCTCCTTGTTGAGCTCCACTTTCTGGCGCCGGCTGCGGAACACGCGGCCCAGGCGCTCCAGCGGCCAGTCGGGCAGCAGGTCCGGGCAGGAGCGCAGGAAGCTGGAGAGTAGCGACGTGTAGGCGAGTCCCGGACTCAGGCTCTTCGCCTTGCACTTGGCCTCGTCCTCCACCAGCACGAATTTGTTGCGTCTCCAGGGCAGCATCGCGGCGGCGGCGGTGGTGTCGGCGGCCAAAGGGGCTGGGGGCACCGGGAGCTCACGGGCGTCCTGCCCGGCGGCCGGGGGAGGGAAGGGCGAGCAGAAGCCCGCGGCCCCGGGGTCGCGAGCAGCTGGGCGGCGCCGGAGCCAGTCGGTGCCCGGTGCCCGGCCGGGCTGGCAGCCGAGATGCCCGGGCGGCGGCCGAGCGTCCGGGAACAGCTTCCCGCGGGAGTAGCTCCCGCCGTCCGGGAAGCGAGGAGGGGAGGGGGCTGCGCGTGGTGGAGGCGCCCCCCAGGCCCGAACAGGGGAGATTCCGCAGTCCCCGCCGCCCAAATTGCGGCGGCAGGAAGTCGCCGGAGCTGGGGCTGGCGGCTGGTCGCTCGGAGGGGTAGACCGAGAGCGCGATTGCGGTGGGGACTCCTTCAGGCGTCGCGGCTCCACCTCCCCCGGCTGCCTACATCACCGGGCGGGACCGCTAGCTCTCTTGTCCCCTCCCCTCGCCCTCCTATCTCTCCTCCCCCGCGCCGGCTCGCGCTGCTCTTCGCCCGGGACCCGGCACAGGCGCGGTGGAACGGGTTTAATCATTCTTATTGGAGGGGTGGGGATGGAGGGGCAGTTAAGGAGTAGGAATCTTTTGGAATGTACCGGAGGGCTTTGCTAAATGAACATTCTTCTGACCTCCCTGGTGGTCTCCACACTCCCCTTGGCGCATTCGGGATCCCCCTCCTCTCTCCCGGTTTCCTGCTGCCCGTCAGTCACTGCTTGTCCCTACCCCCATCTCTGAGAGTGCTTTTGGGTGGGTTCCTGATGGGGCTGGCCTGGCGCACTTTGCCTTCTGTCTGCACAGCAGAAAGCCAGCTGAGGTGGCCGAGCCGTGCGGTGGAAAAGTACTGTCACTTGGTGAAGCTTTCTCCTCGGTTCTTCCAAGGTCATGGGCCAGGCCGCTGCGCCTGAGCTGGGAGACTGCTCCAGCGCCTGGTAGAGCCCCTCGCCTGGCCCGAAGCACGGAGGGTACTTTTTGAGGGTGGGGGGAACGATCGGTGCAGTCCTGGGTCTGTGGGAATTGCAGCTGGGCAAAGGGCTGCCTCTGGGCCCTCTGAGGATTAAATAGATAAAACTCCTGTTTGTGAACTCCAATCTTGCTCCCCAAAGCCCTGGGGTTTTGCATTTATTATCTCATTTAATCCTCAGAACAGCCCAGGCTCAGTTAAGTGACTTGCCCAAGGTCAAAGGGCTAATAGGAGGTGGGACTAGCGCTCTGCTCAGGTTTGGGTGACCCAGAAGCAGGCCCTCACCCTTCTAGGAGTCCACGAATGCTGCCTATGGGTGGGCACTTTGCATCCTCCCCTGCGACCCATCACTGGGGCGCTCTAACTGGGGAGGGAGACTGGAGTACTAGGAAAGAGACAGTTGTCTCTGGCAGTTGTCCCTGGGTGTGGGGACGCTTCTCCCCCTTTCAGGATTTGTTAAGCCACAGGTTTTGTAGCATCCCAGGTCTGCTCCGATGGGGCCCAGGAGTCTTACATCCTTGGGCTTTCACCAAGCCAACATCCAGGCTTTTTCCTTGGCTTCAGTACAGGTCATCTGGGGAGTCTTCCTGGTCAGGAATGAGCTCGGAGGCTTGGGCCCAGCCAGGCAAGCCAAGTGACATCTGGGAGTGGGGGCAGTGGGAAGATTGTGTGTTCAACATTCAGGGTCAGGAGGCACCAGTAGTGAGTGGCTGGGTTCAGAGTCCTTGGGGGAAGAAAAGCCAAAAAAAAAAAAAAAAAAAANAAAAAAAAAAATCCCCCAAACCCCCCCCCCTCTAAAAAACAAAAAACAAGCAAACAACCCCCCCCCCCCACGACTAGGCAGTATCACTGAATGCTCCTAAAATGACATGCAAATAAAGAACAAGCGATTACTTAGAATTGCAGTCTTAGCTTTGGAGGGGCCTCACCGATGATCTGCTCTACTGTGGCCTCATTTTATTTTCAATATGGAAATGTCTGCTGCTGTTTAGTGATTATAAAAGTAACACGTGCTTGTGATCAACAATCCACCCAAGAAGCCCATGGAAACCTCCCACTGTTCCCGCCCTGTAGGTGTGGCCTCATTCCCCCCCCCCGCCCCCCCGCAAGAGAACAGGCTCCGAGAAGCACCCTGAGTGCTTCATTTGAGTGCTTTTTGTGGGGCTAGATTTGCCTCTTGGGCTAATGGAGACATTACCTCAACCAACCCCCTTCATAGAAAAGACTTGAGGTGGTTTTGACTGGAAGGTACCTCATCGAGAAATCCTGCTGTTTCCTGCCTTGGGGTCTCCTGCGTCCGCCCCCTGGACCTCACCACTTTGGGTGAGGGTGCCTCGTGTCCCGCCTTGGTTGGCAGGGTGGTGATGGGAGGGGCCAGCAGCAACGTATCCATGCACAAAACTGAGATACCTCCAAGCCTCTTGAGGTTGCTGGGTCCACATTCAAGGATGCAGGACTCACGGAGTTAAATCTGAATTTCAGATAAACAACCATTTCTTTAGCATAAGTAGGTCCCCAGGATTGCATGCCTTCTATCTGGTCACTGAAGCTTCTGCCTCCCAGAGAACGAGAGACAAAGGAGCCGCAGGTAGGTGTGGGCATGCAGGAGCCTCCACGGCCTCCGTGAGCTTGCTCACCTGTCCTGCTGGCGTGGCTTCTGTTCCCACTGCCTTTGGGAAATCCTCTCTGGAGGATCACCCGGGGCTGTGTGAGATCACAGTGAGCAATAGTCAGCTTTTATATTAAGTCCCCTGGACCTCAAAGCAGCATTTGACATCATGAGCCCTTTTGTTACCTTGTTCACAACTCACTTAGCCTCCTCCGCAGGGATTCCCACCTCCCCCCACCCCCCTGGGACCACCCCTCCCTTCCGGTGCTCCTCCTTACACCCCCAGGTGTGGTCTCAGACCTTCTGCACTTCCGAGTTTAGTCCTTTAGAGAGCTCAGTTGCACTCAGAGCCCCACTGTCCTTTCTATTCAAATTCTCCTCACTCTGGTCCTTGGTAAGAGCTCCCACCTTCGCATCAGCCATCATCGCTTTATGGACCCGTGTGCAGTTGGATTTTTTTTTTTTGTCCTTTTTCCAATCATTTTTATTTCTATCATATTGATAGTTGTATTGTTTTTATTTTAATTTTATTGATACTTGTATTATTTTTAAAAGTCCAATACCTGCCTTATAGTAGGCTTATAGGTAAAAAGAGATCAGTCTCCTGCTTTACCCTTCCCCAGTCTCAATTCTTACTTCTAAACACAATCACTTTTACACATTTGAGATAGCACTATTGTCCTCTGCCTCCATGTTTTTAAATAACACATCTAATTCACTTTCTAGTTTTTAAAGCTCTATCTGTTGCCCAGCTGCTGCGGGAGATGAAGATTTGATGCCTTTTGATCTACTCCATCACACACATTTTTCCTCCCCCTTCCTCCCAGTACTGGTCCAAATATTTTGTTATCATTGTTCGGTGTTCAGTGCTTGATGATTATGATCTTGCAAACATTCAAAACTGAGCCTTGAAGTGTGTTGTGATTCCATTTACCTTATTGGACCTGTTTCACTTTTCCGGAAATAGGTAATTGCATTATTAAAAAAAAAAAAAAAAAGACTTCCTTCTGTACCGTACCTATTAGCAATTCAGCCCCCCACTGTCCAACCTGGTTGAACACAACAGGTGGTCCTTCAGTTCTAGGTGTTTCTCAGAGACACCCCTTCTGGAGGCATCCTCTCCGGGGTCTCCAATCTGTTCTGGTGACTCTGTAGACCCGCGGAGCTCTTGTCCTGGGACTTAGCTCTACTTCCATCCTGGGGAATTTCTTTTGCCTGTTTCCTGGGTTGGATTCTGTTTAGTGGATCCCTTGCTTCTCCTCTACCCCCACGTTGGTCTCTTTCCTTGTTTTGGCATAACTCTTTTCCAGTGGCTTTGATCGATAGTTTGGCTGGGTATAGAATTTTAGATTGGAAATAAATAGAAATTTTGAGGCCACGGTCCACTGTTGCTGTTGAAATGTCAAATGACATTTTGATACCTGATCCTGTGCACGTGACCTGATTTTTCTCTCAGAAAGTTTTAAGGATCTTCCAGAAGTCTAAAGTTTCATAGTGATGTGCATTGACTCTGGGCACTTGATGAGTCTTTTAATCTGGAAATCAATCTCTTTTAATCTGGAAATCAATTTGAGGGACATGTTTTTGTCTTAATACCCTCCATTCTGTTTTCTGTTTTTGTTTTGTCTTTGCGGACCTATTTTAGTCAAATGTTGGACCTCTTGGGCTGTTCTTCTCATTTCTCAAAATGTTCTTTCCAATTCTCCATTTTTAAAAATGTTTGTTCTGTTTTCTGGGACATTACCTCAACTTTATCTTCCAACCTTTCCTTTCCTTTTTTTTTTCATATCTCTTCTCATAACTTTTCACTTCTCGAAGAGCAATTTTTTGTTCTTTTTTAGAGCATCCCATTCTTCTTCATGTCTCCAAGAATGATAATTATAGTTGCTTTAAAAATTTTTTTATTTTGAATTGTGGTAAAATACACATAACATAAAATGTACCATCTTAACCATTCTTTTTTTTTTTTTTTTAAGATTTTTGTTTATTTGAGAGAGAGTGTGGGGGGGAGGGGCAGAGGGAGAGAATCTCCAAGCAGACTTCCCGCTGAGCCTGAAGCCAGACGTGGGGCTCGATTTCATGACCCTGAGATCATGACCTGAGCTCATAACCTGAGCTGAAATCAAGAGTCCAGCAATTTACTAAGCCACCCAGACACCCCCCATCTTGACCATTCTGAAGTGTAAGTTCAGCATAATGAAGCATATTCCCATTGTTGTGCAACCAACCTTCAGAACTTTTTCATCTTGTCAAACCGAAATGCTATACCCATTAAACAACAACTCCCCATTTCTCCCTGTCCTAGCCCCTGGCAGCCACCCTTCTGCTTTCTGTCTCTATGATTCCATATAAGCAAATCATGCAGTATTTGTCTTTTTGTGACTGGCTTATTTACTTTGCACGATGTCCTCAAGGTTCATTTGTGTTGTAGCAGGTGCTAGAATTTCCTTCCTTTTAAAGGCTGAATAATATTCCATTGCATGGATATACCATATTCTGTTTACCTGCTCATCTGTTAATGGGCATTTGGGTTGCTTTCACCTTTTGGTTATTGTGAATAATGCTGCTATGAGCATGGGTGTACAGATATCTCTTCAAGGCCCTGTTTTCAATTTATTTGGATCTATAACCGGAAGTGGAATTGCTAGATCATATGGTAATTCTATTTTTTAATATTTGGAAGAACCACCATACTGTCTTCCATAGCTGCTGCACCATTTTACACCACACAAGGGTTTCAGTTTCTTCATTTTCTCACCACTTGCTATTTTCTGTTATTATTATTACTTTAAAAATATATGGTAACCCTCCTGATGACTGTGAGGTGGTATCACATTGTTGTTTTGATTTGCATTTCCCTAATTAGTGATGTTGAGCATCTTTTTTCACATGCTTGTTGGCTATTTGTGTATCTTCTTTGGGGAAATATCTACTCAAGTACTTGGTCCATTTTTAAATTGTTTAATTGTAGGAGCTCTTTATATATTCTGGATATCGACCCCTTATGACTTGCAAATATGTTGGCTGTTTCTTAGGTTGCCTTTTCATTCTGTTGATTGTGTCCTTTAATGCAAAGAAGTTTTAAATTTTGCTGTGGTTCATTTTATCTAGTTTTACCCTTGTTGCCTGTGATTTTGGTGTCCTATCCAAGAACTCATTGCCAAATTCAGTGTCATGAAGTTTTCTCCCTATGTTTTCTTCTAAGAGTTTTATAGTTTTAGCCTTACTTTTAGGTCTTTGATCCATTTTGAGTTAATTTTGGCATATGGTGTGAGGTAAAGATCCAACATAATTTTTTTCTGTATATGGATATCCAGTTTTTCCAGCACCATTTGTTGAAAAGACTGTCCTTTCCTCAGTGAGTGATCTTGGCACCCTTGTCAAAAATCATTTGACCATATGTGCAAGCATTTACTTCTGGGCTTTCCATTCTATTCCATCGGTTTATGTCAGTATTTGTGTCAGTACTGCACTGTTTTGATTGCTATAGTTTTGTGATGAGTTTTGAAAACAGAAAGTGTGAGACCTCCAACTCTGTTGTTCTTTTTCAGGATGGTTGTAGTTATCTAGGATCCCTTGAGATCCCATGTAAATTTCAGGATAGATATTTTTATTTCTGCAGAAAGTGCCATTGGGATTTTGATAGGGATTGCATTGAATCTGTAAATTTCTTTGGGTAGGATGGACACAATGTAACAGTATGAAGTCTTCCAGTCCTTGAACGTTACCATTTATTTGTGTCTCCTTTAATTTCTTTCAGCAACATTTTATAGGTTTTAGTGTACAAATCTTTCCGCTTCTTGGTGAAGTGTATTACTAAGTATTTTATTCTTTTTGATGCTATTGTAAATGAAATTGTTTTCTTAATTTCCTTTTCAGATCATTCATTGTTAGTGTATAGAAATGCAGCAGATTTTTGCATGTTGATTTTGTATCTTGTAACGTTGCTGAACTTGTTCTCAAAGTTTTTTGTGGAATCTTTAGGGTTTTCTAATTATAGTTGTTTTTATTTTTATTTATTTATTTTTAAAAAAGACTTTATTTGTCAGAAAGAGAGAGAGAGAGAGCTCAAGCAGGGGCAGTGGCAGGCAGAGGGAGAAGTAGGCTCCCCACTGAGCAAGGAGCCCAATGTGAGACTCCATCCCAGGACCCCAGGATCATGACCTGAGCCAAAGGCAGACGCTTAACTGACTAAGCCACCCAGGCATCCCAGTTTTTGTTTTAAAATTTTACTTACTAATATTATTATTATTGTTATTGTTATTATTATTATTTCTGGAGACTTGTGATTTTTATTCGATTTGGTATCCTGATTAAAATAAGAGCGGGGCGCCTGGGTGGCACAGCGGTTGCGCGTCTGCCTTTGGCTCAGGGCGTGATCCCGGCGTTATGGGATCGAGCCCCACATCAGGCTCCTCCGCTACGAGCCTGCTTCTTCCTCTCCCACTCCCCCTGCTTGTGGTTCCCTCTCTCGCTGGCTGTCTCTCTCTCTGTCGAATAAATAAATAAAATCTTTAAAAAAAAAAAAATAAAATAAAATAAAATAAAATAAGAGCAATAAGAATTATGTTTTATAAACATTGCATTATTACTACATCATTGTGATATGGCTTTACATTGATTGTATATAGAGAAAAAATAACCTTGGAATTTTATAGTTGTTTTAAAAAGCCTTTTCAATTTCAGGCATTGCTCTGTTCCCTGGGTTCTTTTTAACTGTTTTTCATTTTTTTTATCATTAATTTTTAGAAATATTAATCTCTGACTCTCACGTGGACAGCTTTCCTCTAATGTCTGGGAAACCTTGTTTCTTGTGTCTGAGAGGCCGAAGCGCAGACTGGAAACTCTTTAGGTCTGGGGAGTGGAGGAGAATGAGCAGGACTTGTCTTGCATGGGCCTCAGTGTCTGATGACAAGCTCAGTCATCTCTCTTATAAGGCTAGCCCGACAAAGGCTCTCCTCCACAGAACTCGAGTCAGGCTCTTCTGCGCCCTTTTCGCTATGGCCCCAGTCCTGCATCGCTTGGTTTTAGCAAGAATCTTGGCAAGTCAGTGCACTGATAAAGTAGGGCCCTGCCCTCCGTATCTGGTCCCCTTCAATATCTGATCCAACTCCTCACCCGCCCCCATCCTCCAGGTGAGATCTGATCACCTTCAGCAAGAATCCTATGGAGTCGGTTTATTGAGAGTAACCCTCACCCTTGATGTATCCTTTTAATAATTTTCCACCCGCTGATTCCACCCTCCTCCTTGGCTCTAAACCTCCACTTGTTCTTGCTGTATTGGGAACGGAGCCCAGTTCTGTACTGAGGTCTCTTTTCCCCTATTGCAATCATTTCTGAATAAAATCTGTTTTTACCACTTTAACAGTCCAGCTCTGGTTTTTCTTGAACAACCCTCACAATATGGAGGTCTGTAGGTCTTTTCTTTTGGGCTGGCGGCTGGCCCCAGGGAGAACTCCTGGAGGCGCCTGCACACGGGGGGAGGGGGCCGTATAAACCGGGCTGGCAGTGTTCTGGGGGAGGGGTGGGGACAGGACCTCCGGCCTCCCGATCAGCGATCAGTGTGCAGACTGCCACTGAATCCCTGTTCAGCGCGGTGCCTCCCTCACCCTGGCTGTGCCCCCGGGGTCCTCAGTCCAGAGGCCCTGGGGGCGGTCCCACCAGAGAGGAAAGCTCCCCAGTCGCCGGCCCTGCCAAGGGCTTGGGGAGGGAGTGTGTGTGCTTCTCATGAAAGGGGGTGGTGTCTGGGACGCTCACTGCAGATTTGCACTCAGTCCTTGGTTTTTACTTACCACCGGCACCCTCATCACTAGCGATATCTGGTGCTTGGAATACCCTGGTTCCAGGCTCCCCAGCATGTCTCTTGTGAGGTTTCTTTTTTTCTTTTTTTTTTTTTTTTAAGATTTTATTTATTTATTTGACAGAGAGAGAGACAGCCAGCGAGAGAGGGAACACAAGCAGGGCGAGTGGGAGAGGAAGAAGCAGGCTCATAGCGGAGGAGCCTGATGTGGGGCTCAATCCCAGAACGCCGGGATCACGCCCTGAGCCGAAGGCAGACGCTTAACCGCTGTGCCACCCAGGCGCCCCTCTTGTGAGGTTTCTGTTTTTCCCACCCTACGGAGCTTGCTACCCCTTGCCCGTTTGCTGTCCATCTTCCAGAATGTTGTTAACACCTCTCTGTTGCTGTCACCGCTTCTCTCTTTTTTCCTTGTCAGTTGATGCCACTTTTGTTCTTTTATTGTCATGTTGGTGAGGCTTGCGGAAGGGATGGGGAGTTGACCTCAATTTTCCATGTCTACCAGAAGTCTGTCCTCAGTAGTTTCAGATGGACCATTCTTTTCTTTTCTCCTTTCCTTTCCTTTCCTTTCCTTTCCTTTCCTTTCCTTTCCTTTCCTTTCCTTTCCTTTCCTTTCCTTCCCTTCCCTTCCCTTCCCTTCCCTTCCCTTCCCTTTTCTTTCTTTCTTTCTTTCTTTCTTTCTTTCTTTCTTTCTTTCTTCTTTTTAAAGATTTATTTATTTATTTTAGAGAGACAGCAAGGCAGGGAGGGGCAGAAGGAGAGGGAGAGAGAGAATCTCAAGTAACTCTGTGCTGAGTGCCAGCTGGACCCGGGGCTCACCTTCACTACCCTGAGATCCTGACCCTAGTTGAAACCGAGAGTCAGATGCTTTAATCCACCCAGGTGCCCCATGGATGGACCACTACTGTGCTTAAGAGTCACATGTCATATCCTCATGATCATTTGTTCTTGGGGTCAGAAAACTACCTCGATGTATATCAATCAATTCATTAATCCATATTTATTTATATATTCATTCAGCAATGTTTTTCTGCCAAATGAGGAAGTTGGACTCATCGCCATAGTCCCTTCTGCTTTGGACATTCTACCATCATAGGAATCGTTTTATTGAGCGGGTGCTGAGTTCAAAACCAGGCATTGCAGGGGACACTGAAGAAATACATGAGATGTTCCCATTGTCCCCAGCCACTGAGAGGCTCCCGCTGATCCCTACCTCCTGGTATTCATACCTGTGCCAGTCCCCTCCCACACTGAGGAGGGCTGACTGAGGTCATGGGTCAGTCATTGGAGAAAGGACATGGTGTTTTTTCTTTTCTTTCTTTCTTTCTTTTTTTTTTTTTTTTAAGATTTTATTTATTTATGTGACAGAGAGACAGCCAGCGAGAGAGGGAACACAAGCAGGGGGAGTGGGAGAGGAAGAAGCAGGCTCCCAGCGGAGGAGCCCGACGAGGAACTCGATCCCGGAACGCCGGGATCACGCCCTGAGCCGAAGGCAGATGCTTAATGACTGAGCCACCCAGGCGCCCCTCTTTTTTTTTTTTTTAAGCTTTTATTTATTTGTCAGAGAACAAGAGGGAACACAAGCAGGGGAAGCAGCAGGCAGAAGGAGAAGCAGACTTGCCACGGAGCAAGGAGCCCAATGTGGGACTTGATCCCAGGACCCNGAGAAACTCGATCCCGGAACGCCGGAATCACGCCCTGAGCCGAAGGCAGACGCTTAATGACTGAGCCACCCAGGCGCCCCTCTTTTTTTTTTTTAAGCTTTTATTTATTTGTCAGAGAACAAGAGGGAGCACAAGCAGGGGGAGCAGCAGGCAGAAGGAGAAGCAGACTTGCCACGGAGCAAGGAGCCCAATGTGGGACTTGATCCCAGGACCCTGGAATCATGACCCAAGCCGAAGGCAGCTGCTTAACCGACTGAACCACCCAAGTGCCCCATGGTGTCGTTTCTGAGGCAAGGACATGAAGGACATTGTGGGTCACCATCTCTGGTGGAAACCAGCTGCTGGGTCAGGAGGACACTCCAGCAGCCCTCTGGAGAAGTCCACATGGGGAGAAACTGAGGCCTCGGGCCANACCACCCAAGTGCCCCATGGTGTGGTTTCTGAGGCAAGGACATGAAGGACATTTGTGGGTCACCATCTCTGGTGGAAATCAGCTGCTGGGTCAGGAGGACACTTCAGCAGCCCTCTGGAGAAGTCCACATGGGGAGAAACTGAGGCCTCGGGCCAATAGGTGGCATCAACTCACCATGCATGTGAGGGAGCCACTTTGGAAGTGACCCTGCCGCCCCAGTCAGACCTTCAGATGACTCTGGCCAGCTTACGTCTGGACTGCAACCTCGTGAGAGGCCCTGCACCAGACCACACAGCTCGTCTTCTCCCAAATTCCCAGCCCACACAAACTGGGAGCTAATAAATGCTTACTGCGGTCTTAAGTCACTAAGCTTTGGGAAGATTTGTTTTTAGCAGAAGGTAACTAGGACAATGCGTAATCTGTCAACGGGCCCCCTCCCAAAGCTCTGTGTGATTGCACTCCACCTCCACCCCCAGCTTCCCTGGGAGGCCCTCTCTTGGCCTCAGCCATGCTGTGCGAGGCTTCCAGTCCCTCTAACTCCCCAGCACTGTCATGTCCTCTCTACAGGTTGTCCCTGCTCACCCCCATCCTTCCTCTTCATCTCGTCCTCTTCTAGCCTATTCATCTTTCAAGCCAATGCTTAAGTGTCACCGCTCCCAGGGAAGCAGTCCCCTAAGCTCTCCTGCCTTCCCTCAGTTCTGCTCGTCACAGCTCCCCTTAAAGCATTCATCAGAATTGTCATCGTGTCATTGTGTAATCATTGATATAATGCCTGGCTCCCTCTACCCCTAAGACTCTGAGCACTCCGAGAGCAGGGAATGCATCCATCTTTTATGCTGCTGAACTCCACAGTGCCCCCGACAGCATCTGGAACCTACTAGGTTCGGAAAAGACATTTGTTGGACATGAGATGAGAATGAGACGGGCTCGTGCCAGCTGACTCAGTGGTGGTCCTCTCCACTGCGAGAGAAGCAGCTTACAACAAATCCCTAACTGATGGCAGGTCGGGACATTATTCTTAAAGGACAGCACATACACTTTGATTTAAAAGAAACAAAACAAAACGTAACTCACTTCCGACGATGACTCATTTTGTGACCTTGGGTGGCTTGCCTTCCCTCTCTGAAAAAGGTAGATAGTAATTGGTGCAATGTTTCTCTTGAAGGCTGGGAACCATTTCGTCTAGAAAGATTTTGGCAAGGTTTTCAAAGCTCTTAAAGTACAGTTTTCTTAATATCCAGGTGGTTGTAACTGATTACGTAAATGGTGAATAGAAATGAGCTATGCTCTACTCTGTGGAGGGAATCTCAGTACTGTGTGTGTGTGTGTGTGTGTGTGTGTGTGTGTGTGTAGGTCTTTTGGTGCTAAACTGGTGGACCTTCGTGTGTGCATTTGTTTTAAAGAAGAGTCTCTGTCTGTTCTAGAATGCTCACGATCACCCACAATTCTAAGGATTTGTTTGAAGCTGTATTTTTTTTTAAAGATTTTATTTATTTATTTGACACAGAGAGAGAGACAGCCAGCAAGAGAGGGAACACAAGCAGGGGGAGTGGGAGAGGAAGAAGCAGACTCCCAGTGGAGGAGCCTGATGTGGGGCTCGATCCCAGGACTCCAGGATCACGCCCTGAGCTGAAGGCAGATGCTTAATGACTGTGCCACCCAGGCGCCCCTGAAGCTGTATTTTTTTTTAAAGATTTTATTTATTTATTTGACACAGAGAGAGAGACAGCCAGCAAGAGAGGGAACACAAGCAGGGGGAGTGGGAGAGGAAGAAGCAGACTCCCAGTGGANCGTTTGAAGCTCTATTCACTTCTAAATTATTTGGCTTTATTCTTTTGTAATAATAATGAACCCATATTTACTGAAAGCTAACTACGCAAAACCTTCCCTTTCACCACGCCAATCCTCACAATCACTTTTGTAAGGCAGGAACTGTTGTAATCCTCATTTTAAAGATGAGGGGACTGAGGCTCGGAGAGGACAGAGAACTTCCCTCGGGCCATGGAGCTGGCAGAGCCATAACTAAAATCTGTTTGGCATGCTCTTAACCTTTGGAAACTTGCACATGTGTATTNTGTTTGAAGCTCTATTCACTTCTAAGTTATTTGGCTTTATTCTTTTGTAATAATAACGAACCCATATTTACTGAAAGCTAACTACGCAAAACCTTCCCTTTCACCATGCCAATCCTCACAATCACTTTTGTAAGGCAGGAACTGTTGTAATCCTCATTTTACAGATGAGGGGACTGAGGCTCGGAGAGGACAGAGAACTTCCCTCGGGCCATGGAGCTGGCAGAGCCATAACTAAAATCTGTTTGGCATGCTCTTAACCTTTGGAAACTTGCACATGTGTATTTGTGATTCAGAAATAAAGGGGAAAAAAAAAAAAAAGAGGCACCTGGATGGCTCAGTCG
>NC_048219.1:1301031-1306624 GCF_002007445.2 Ailuropoda melanoleuca | reverse complement strand
AAGAGATTGAGCCCTGCATCAGGCTCTGAGCTCAGTGTAGAGTCTGCTGGAGATTCTCTCTCTCCCTCTCCCCCCCTCCCAGCTTGCGCTCTAAATAAATAAATAAATAAATAAATAAATAAATAAATAAATAAATAAATATTTTTTAAAAAAGAAACAAAGAAAAAGAGGAATATGATAAAAATTCCTATTCATTCCAGAGGATTTTAAATGTCAAGCAGCCTTCGGAATAGGGTCAGTCTACAGTCAGATGCCCGAGTACTGGGCGGTGTGAGTGTAGGAGATGAACAAGGGTGATAGATGAAATGTTATTTTCAGTGCACCTGTGTTCATGAGATAAGCTCCTGGTGCATCCATCAAATTACAGTCCAGTTCAAAGCAAAATCATGTTTGCATCACAAACAGAAGAGTCTGAACAAAGACCAGTATTTGGATACAGCTGGATCTCAGGAATGCAGACAGGAAGAGACACCTGTGGCCCACCAGGCCCTGAGCCAGAGCAGGTGGGATCAAAGACAAGGCCAGAGGAGGGGATGTGGCTCGGTTTGTCCCGTAACTGATCCCAGCGGGACTCCCTCCAATGGACCCCTTAACCTAATCAAATATGGCCAGTCTTCATTCACTCCGCCAGCTGTTCAACAAATGATTTCTGAATACTTGTTATGTGGCAGGCTCTGGGTACAGATGCCCGCAAGGCACGCGTGGTCTGTCTCTGGAGCTTATGGTCTTGTTTGGGAGAGGGATATGTCGTAGGAATGTACATTAGATGAACTATTACACAAATCATTATTTAATTATGTGGTGAGAAGAATGGAGTGCTCTGAAAGGGGGTCGGGGCAAGCTGCCCGAGGTAGTCATTTCATTTGAAACTTAGGGGTGTTGCCAGGTAGAGACTATTAAAAAAGCACAGGTTCGGGATGCCTGGGTGGCTCAGTCAGTTAAGTGTCTGCCTTCGGCTCAGGTCATGATCTCAGGGTCCTGGGATCGAGTCCCATATAGGGCTCCCTGCTCAGCGGGGAGTCTGCTTCTCCCTCTGCCTCCGCTCCCCCACTCACCNGTCTGCCTTCGGCTCAGGTCATGATCTCAGGGTCCTGGGATCGAGCCCCGCATTGGGCTCCCTGCTCAGCAGGAAGTCTGCTTCTGCCTCTCCCTCCGCTCCCCCACTCACCCTATCTCTTTCTCTCTCTCAAATAATTAAATCTTTTTTTTAAAAAAAGCACAGGTTTATTAGTTATCTATGTAACGAATCACCCCAAAACTCAGTGGCTTACAACAACAGTAATTATTTGATTACCCCTCAGGGTTTCCGTGGGTCAGGAATTCGGGAGCAGCTCCAGTGGCCAGTTCTCAAGGTCTCTCTTGCTATCTCAGTGTGACGCTGGCTGGGACTGCCATCATCTGAAGGGTTGACTGGGGCTGGGGGGTCTGCTCTAACATGGCTCACCCTTGTACCTGGCAAGATGGCATTGCTGTTGGCTGAGATCATTTCTCTTCATGGGACTACTTGACAGTTTTCATGGCATGGTGGCTGATTTTTCCCCAGAGACAATGAGCCACGAGGCCAACATCCCCCTTTATGATGAGTCTCCAAAGTCACAGAGTGTTTCTCTGCCATATTCTGTTGGTCACACAGGACCAGTGCTGCTCCAGGCTGGGAGGGACTACATCAGGTTATGTGTGCTGGGAGACTGGACCCTTGGGGAGCATTTTAGAGGCTAGTTACAAGTGATAGGTCAATAGGGGTTAAAATGGCACTCCCACACAATGTTTTCCTGGAGCCCTTGCAGTGGATGGGTGGGTCCTGCCCCACACCACTCAAACCCCTGGACCTGCAGTGGGGTGCATGTCCTTGCTGCTTCCCATTGCTGGTCACAAATCAAAATCCGCCCCCCCCCAAATCTCCCATGTCACTGGACCATGCCACCCACATGCTGTGGTCATTTACCAGCCCCCGGGGCCTTCTTCCCTAAAGATGTTAAGTCCTGGCTCACTGTTCTCTGCTGTATCCACAGACATGATCCCTCACCATTCCAGCCCTCACTTCCTCCTCTGAGGATCCTGTCTCCTGCCCCATCTTAGCATTCATTCCCATTATCATACCCTTGACCTTGCCATTATCAAAAGGTGCAATCCCATCCTAATGTCGACTCAAAGCATCCCATAGTGCAAGGCCTTACCTTCTAGTGTGTCATCTCCAGCAATTCTTGGACCCCCCCGCCCGCCCTGGTCCTCTCATTCATTGATCTCACTACCTTTTTGGCCTGCTCATAGCTCATTTCGCTCCTCACTCAGCTCAGATGCCGTGACTTCCTGGCATACCCCTGTATTCGTTTCCCACTGCTGCTCTTACAAATTATACAGACTTGATGGCTGAAAACAGCACACATTTATTTTCTCACAGTTCTAGAGGTCTGAAATCTGAAATGGGTCTCACTGGGCTAACACCAAGCTGCTGGGTACATTCTAGGGAGGACCCTGTGTCCCTGCCTGTTCTAGCTGCTAGGGGCCACCCACATTCTTGGGTTCATTGCCCCTTCCACCATCTTCAAGTCAGCCACGTTGGGCTGAGTCTCATCCGACCATTTTTCTGGTTGTCTCTTTTCTGTCTTCCTCTTCCCCTTACAAAGACTCCTTGGGATCACATTTGGCCTGTCTGAACAATGCAGGATAATCTCTCCATTTCATGGTCAACTGATTGCCAGGCTTAATTCTATCTGCAACTTTATTTATTTATTTATTTATTTATTTATTTATTTATTTATTTGACAGAGATAGAGACAGCCAGTGAGAGAGGGAACACAAGTAGGGGGAGTGGGAGAGGAAGAAGCAGGCTCATAGCGGAGGAGCCTGATGTGGGGCTCGATCCCATAAACGCCGGGATCACGCCCTGAGCCGAAGGCAGACGCTTAACCGCTGTGCCACCCAGGCGCCCCTATCTGCAACTTTAATTCGGATTCCTTTTTGCCATGTAATCTAAGATATGCAGAGATTCCAGGGATGAGGATGTGGCTATCTTTGGGGGAGGCATTATTCTGCCTCCCACAGGCCCCTCGAGTGCTTCGCTCTTCCCCCAGGTTATGTTACTAACCCGAGCAGAATGCCAAATCTCGCTTCATCCAGCTGTCCACGTACTCTGTGTCTGCACCCGTGCGGCTCGGCCTGGCTGGACCAAGGCAGAAACTGCAGCTCGGTCTCCATTCATGACTGCTCATCTCAAGTCGACTTCAGCCAGCCAGCCAGTTCTACTCTATGTCCCTAGTCCATTCACTCTCCCCCTCTCCGTGATGACTTCACACCTCCTCTCACTGCAGACCCCCACGCCTCCTTCCTTGTCCTCACTCTCAGCTGCGGCTCTTGCTTCCTACTTCACAAAGAAAATTGGGGCAATAGGAAGAGAACTTCCTCAGACCCGCAGCTCATCCACCGCCCACCTGCATCTGTGCTCACACGCTGCTTCCTTCTCGGGGCTGTCAAAGAGCTGCCTAGAGCCGGGGAGTGAGCCCGCAGCCCACCCCCCTCACTTCCTCAGGGCCTTCACTCCGGAGAGCCCCTGTGCTTTCTTCTGTGTTCTCAATGCCAACCCCCCGCCTCCTCTCTTTTGGATAATTTTGCCATCAGCACACAAACATGCTATCATCTTTCATCCCATACAAAACAAAACTGAAAGAAAACCCTCTCTTGATCTGACATCCTGTCTCCAGCCAGTGCCTACTTCCCCACTGTTCTTTGCAGCGAAACTTGAAAAAGTGCTCTCCGGTTCTTGGGTCCAGTTCCTTGCCTCCCACTCTCTTGGATCCGTTCGTATCCGGCCTTGGCTTTCACTGTTATTCTCAAGGTCACCGCCAACTGCCAAGCAGCTAAATCAGTGTTGATTTTCAGTGCTCACCTTACTGAGCTCTCGGCAGTATTTGATACATCTGGCCCCCCCTTCCTCCGGAACCCATGTCTTTACATCCTCCTTGATGTCCTCTTGTCTCTTCCAGGCCACTCTCTCGAGCTCCTCTGCCGAGCTGTCCTCATCTCCTTGACCTCCAGGTGCTGGAGTGCCCATGCTCCCTCGGTGATCTCACCTGGGCTGGGAGCCCGAAATACCATTTTATAAGCCAACGACCTCCAAATTCTATCTGTAGTCTGGACCTCTCCTTTAAACTCTGAACGCTTTCCTATCCTAGACTTGCAGGTCAAATATACTTCTCAGAATGAAAATGACCCAAACAGTGAGGTCCAGCCTGCCAGTTACTCAGGCAAGAGTTCAGCATCAGTCTCGACTCCTCTCTTTCCTTCACACCCTCACCCAGTCCTTCCCCTTCACCTTGGCTCTTCCTTCAAGACCATCTGGGGTCTGACCTCTTCCCAACACGCCACTGCTCCTACTCTCTGCTCTCATTCTCTGTTGTATTTTTCTCCCTTGACATGTGTTTCCGTCTGTCTCAGTTTCCTATTGTCACTGTGACAAATGACTACTAACCGTGGCTAAAAACAACACAAATTTATTATCTTATAATTCTGGAGATCAGAACTCCTTAGGGCTATATTCCTTTTGGAGGCTTGGGGGATCTTCTGTTTCCTTCCCTTTTCAACCTTCTAGAAGCTGCCAAAACTCCTAGGCTTGTGGCCCCTTCCTCCATCTTCAAAGCCAGTAGCATGGCATCTTGTTTATCTTGGGCTCACCTGGGTAATCCAGGATAATACTCTCATCTCAAGATCCCTAACTTAACCACAGCTGCAAAATCGCTTTTGCCACTGAAGGTGAAATATTCACAGATTCACAGGGATTAGGACATCTTTGGGAGGGGGTCATGAGTCAGCCTACCCTATCTTCTGAAAAACCACATTTTCCTTCTGTATTTATTTATCACCTGTCTTCTTGAGGGCAGGATTTAGACCCTTTGAGGAGGGTTTTTGTCTGTATCCCCAATGCCTAGGAATATCCATGGTTAATATTAGATGCTCAATAAATACTTCTGTGGCATAAACACCTGTTGTTCGGGCTGTGGCTGTGTTTGCCTGTTCCTGGGGTATGTGACACCAGCAGCTGTTTGGAAGCACCTGCCACAATGTGGCAGTGTTCATAGTGCCTAGGGTGGTATCGAGGAGGGGACTGGACAGCCCACCAACCCAGCTGGGCTGATGGGAGCCGCACTCCGCTTCCATTTTTTCCTAGGCTGCTTCAGTGCAATTCGATTTCATTCTTTGATGGTTTCTGAGTCGTGAGGTGGAAGGCTCGGTCCCGCCCCGCCACACCAGGAGATGTCTAGAAAGAGCGTCCGTCTCCCTCAGCTTCAAGCCAGAGATTCATCTTCAGTCTTGCAAATGGTATTTTGTTACCATGGCAACCGAACTTCTAAAAAAACGGATGTCAAGCAACTTGCGGATCCCAGTGCTCATGGCAACCACCATTCTGCATATTTTGGGGAGAAAATGTGTCTTGCCTTCTTCCTGCCTGTGAATTAAGGAAGGGGAAGGTGAGCTTAGCAGCACCAGGTTTCCTTCCAGAATTGGTGTGACACTGAGGGTTGGGGTTAGAGGCCTGACCCCTCCCCCAGTGTAAAAACAGCTCTTTTCCACAAGGTCACATAACCTGGCCCCCCCC
>NC_048219.1:1276372-1301025 GCF_002007445.2 Ailuropoda melanoleuca | reverse complement strand
CACCCGGGCCCCCCCCCCCCCCGCCCTGGGAAGGCGATCTGGCTCCTGCCCCTCCCTTCTTTGATGCTGTTCAAATCCCCGGAGCCTTGCTTGGCTTCTACTGGGCACATATATGGGATCCCCCGCCCCCCACCCCCCCTGGGCTGAGGATCTGACCGGTGGAGGCATAACCCTTCACCCATTGTTCTGTTTATTTGCTCATGGATTCATTCATGCATTTCTTCAGTAAACACTCACCAAGACCCTACTACATGCCAGACCCCGTGCTGGGGCTGCAGGGGCGAGTAGGACACGATTCCGTGATCCTTATTCTCCAGCCCAGAATCTAACAGAGGAGATACGTAAACACACAAATTAGTGGCTTGAAAGAGACATGCATAAGGCACAGGGAGGAAGGGGGTGCTTAACTCTGGTGTAGATGTAGGTGGGGGGTGGAAATCAAAGAACCCAGCCTTGGTTTAGCTTCTTGTATGGAAAAAATTGGCCAAACTCTATTCATTCGAGGAAGACTTAAGAAATACCTCTAATAGCTTTCTCAAAGGCATTTTGGCCTCTCCACTCACTGCCTCAAGTGAAAATGCACATTTTCCCCATTATAATGTTCCTGAAATCAAAATATCTTATGATCAATGTAGCTATTTAATGAAGCGTTTCTTTCCCTACTCCCAATAAATTGAGAGTGTGTCTTATAATCAGTGGCGTTTTAGAATCAAGAAAACATTGTTCCCAATATTCATTAGTAACTAAGCCTGAGACCTCAGAGAATCTTCTCGGCCTCAGACTCCTGCTCATATTTTCTCCCTGAAGAAGTGTAGCCTTTTTCCATTTGAAATAAAGTATGAGGGATGCCTGGGTGGCTCAGTTGGTTAAGTGTCTCCCTTCAGCTCAGGTCATGATCTCAGGGTCCTGGGATTGAGTCCTACGTCAATCCCTGAGTTGGGGCTCCACGCTCAGTGGGAAGTCTGTTTCTCCCTCTCCCTCTGTCTCTCCCCCAGCTTGTGTGCATGCTCTCTCTCAAATAAATAAATAAATAAATAAATAAATAAATAAATAAATAAAATGTTAAAGAAAAGAAAAGAAACAAGATACGGTTCCAGTTAGAAGCATTTCGAGGGGCTTCCCTGCATTGAATGGCAGCCTACTTAGTATTTAAGAGCCAGACGGCCTGGGTTTGCTTCATGTCCAGACTCCTAGCTGTGAGACCCTCTCACACCCTCATCTGTAAGATCATTATGTTAGGTAACTCTATCCTTCCGTTTGCCCATTCAACAAATTTTGATTGAGCATCTACTATGTGTCAGTCACTACTGAAGAACTAGGAATGCAGACGTGCACAAAACATAAACTCTCCGCGTTTGGAAGCTTACATTTGTTGGGACAGACCAATGATAAACACACAAATTATTAAAATAGAGTACATTAGATGGTAATAAGTGCTCTGGAGAAAAATGAAGCAGGGAATTGGGTGGGGACACCTAGTGCAGGGCAGTTAGGGCTAGCAGTTGTGATTAGGTTCGATTGGGAGTAGTGAAAAAGCCAAAACAATGGTGGCTTAAAAAAAGACAAAAGTTCACTTCTCTAGGATGCATATAGGAAGTCCAGGGTGACCTTATAGCCACTAGGGATCCAGGACCCATTTATCTTTTTGCTGTGCCATCCTCAACACCTGGCTTCTCCCTCATGATCCAGTATGCCTGCTGGAGCTCAGCTATCTTGACTATATTCCAGCCGGCAGGAGGAAAGGAGGGAGTGCAGGAGGATTTGCCTCTTTATAAAATCAGGGTGTGTCTTATGATCAATGTATATATTTATTGAAGTGTTTCTTTCCGTACTCTTAATTAAATTGATGTGTTGCTAAGAACATTCCCTAGAATGTGACACTTCCCTTTCCTCTCTTTTGTCCAGAATTTCATTGCTTAGATGGTTATACTGTTGGAAAGAGGGTCGGGAAATGCAGTTTTTATGTGCCCAGCTGAAACTGAGAGCTTTTATGACAAGTCAAGAATGGATGAGACAAATATTGGGATGCAATTAGCTGTCTCTGCCATACATTGTCACACAGACTTGATTAGATAATGCGTACAAAGGATTTGGCATAGAATAAGCACTTGGTAAATATTAGCTATATTTCAATGCACAGTTTTCTCAGCCTATGTGTGCTTGGGAGCTATCCGTGCATGGTAAACATCGAGTAGATGGGGGCTCAAGGGTCTTAAGTGACCGCCCCATGGCCGCAGAACTGAAAGGTGGCAGATCCTGTCTGGTGGGCATTGAGTGGGTCTGCCTGGGAAAGAGCAGGGAGTCATATGGGGGTGAGGGTGTGTCAGGGATGACTCTGCAGTAGTCCTCTGAGTTCGAGGGGACCACACCCCACACATGCGGTAGTAGGTGGGGCCCCGAGAATGTGCTCAGTGTGTGCGGGCCACTGGCTTGGGCAGACTGCAGTCCTCTCCAGCACGTGGGCCATGTGACCTCTCCTCCCAGCCTGAGAGGTGTTGGCCACACAGTTTGGTGGCTTTTCAGAGCAGTTGCTCTCACTCTGACATGCCTTTGCTCTGCTCAAAAACTCTTGCTGCTTCCTGAGTAGAGTGTGGGCTTCACCATTCAGTAGGCTTTGATACAAGCTTATTAAAGTAATCAGTTAAAGGACCTCATTGATCTGGCTCTAATTTATGTTTTTCAGCCTCTTTCCCTACAACCTTGTCCCTGCCGGAGTGGAATCTCTTCTTCTGTAACTCAATTGTTGCATTTTTTAGGAACGTCAGTTATTAAACTGTTAGTTAAAAGTAATTGTTTCAGTGGAAAAAACAAGCAAACAAGAGCTAGACTATTTCAGACCTACAATACGAAGGGTTGTCTTTGCTCATCAGACCCTTTCCTGGTCTCAACCTGCAGCCCCTGGACTACAGGAACAAATACATGTCCCAGATGACACAACCATATTATCCCACCCCTTGGTCACAGTGATTGGTCCAGGTATGGACATGTGACCCAAGATAACCAATGTGAGGTCTTCCCTGAGACTTTTCCTGGCAACTATTGGGAAACTCTCCCAGTCCCTCCTCTCATTTTGCTTGGAAGACAAAGAGCTTAACCCGGTGGTGCTTGCAATGATGATGCAATTGTAAGGAGAAAGATGAATGATGGTAGGAGAGATGGAAGCAAAAAGGGAGAGAAGAAAAGGAGGAGGAGGTAGAAGGGAACGGGGGAAGATATGAGAATGAATAATTATGGGTGTCTTTGAGTCCTGGATCCATGTGCCCTATAGGCCGGCTTCCCCACTGTACCTTTCCTAGTTAGAATATTGTTTTGTAAATAATTTTTCCTTTTTGGCTTCAGCTAGCTTGAATTGGGCCAGGGCTGGGACAGGAGCAAGGCAAGCCTGTTTGCACGAACCTGAGAACGAGTGCCTCCTTAAATTTGCACCCTAGAGTGCTCACTGGCTCACCTTTGTCTTGGCCCTCCATCGAGTTTCACTGACTTGTAACTGAATGAATTTTTGGCCAATAAAAATTCTATTTGGATTTTGTAATTGCAAGTTAAAAATGTATTAGTTAATCACATTGGCCAAATACATCTAAATATTGAAGAGTGCATCCTGTGGAACATAGACAACTGGATCAAAGCCAGTGGGGATCTAGGCTAAGAAAATAGACTGTGGCCCATTTCACAACTTCCAATGACTGGCTGAGCTATAACACAAGCTCTTACATCAAGGACATAGTTGTGTTGGCTATGACGTGGTCAGTTGTCATTGTACATTTCTGAGTTCTAATTGCTCTGGCTTGTCTTATGGCTGGTGACTCATCTCCCCTTCTTTGGGTTACAGTGCCTAGAACAGTGTTTGTTGCATAGAAGGCCCTCAATAAATATTTGTGGGATTGGACTGAACAGCACTCTGATCTCTGGCCATTCCTTATGCCATAATGCATCTGATAGTGGCTATGCCTTTCCTTCTTGGCTACGCACTGTTTTCCTTCCCTGACCTCAGCGATTAGCTCAGGGATGGATAGGTCAGTCCATGGGACTCCAATCCCAGGAACTTTGTTGAAACTATTGAGAAAGAGAAGTCCACTTCCACTGGGGCTGCAAAGGTATGAGGATATGGGTCCCAGTGGCCATTTTATGACCTGGGGACTGATTGCCGAAGAATGGTACAGAGGAGAGAGATAGAGAAAATGAGTCCTGATAACGTGACTTGAGTCCCGGATCCAACCAACTCTGAACGTTTCAGTTTCTGAACCAAGGCATTTCATTTTCTGCATAAACATGTGAAAGTCAAAATTCTACACTTGTCCCTGCAAGAACCCTCATTGATGCAGCTATCTTTTTATTGTGTATCTGTTAGGATGCTTTTGGTGGTAGTACTTACCAACGGTCAAATCACTGGGATTACCCAAAGGGTTTATTATTCCATTGACAAGAAGTTCAGGGATGGAGCTCCTTCAGGCACAGTTTGATCAAAGTTCCGACTCCACTTCTCTATGATCCTCTTGGATTTTCCCTTCTCCATGTATTGGTCTTGGTGGCAGCAAGAGGGCTTCGACCGTTGCATCACAACCGGATCCACTGGTCAGAGGCAGAAAACGGACATCTCTTTCAGTCTGTTCTTCTCAAGAGAAGGCTTTCCTGAACCCCCTCAGCAGACCTTCCCTCCAGCTTATTGGCTAGAACTGGGTCATGTGGTCATTCCTAAGCCAATCCATGGCAAGGGGACCAGGGCCACCATGATTGGCTGAGGCAAGGCCAAGGTCTGCCTCCTGCAACACGTGGTCCCACAGAGGGTCCTACTTCTATCCCTTCCTTTCAAGCGTTTGCAGTCTGTTTCCTCTTCAGGGTCCATCGCGTCTGCTTCACGCACATACAACCTCCTCCCATCTTGTACTCTTTCCTTCTTTCTTCTGTAAAGATTATTTATTTATTTATTTGAGGGAGAGAGAGAGAGGGAGAGAGAGCACAAGCGAAGGGAGGGGCAGAGGGAGAAGCCGACTCCCCTCTGAGTAGGGAGCCTGACCTGGGGCTCAAATCGGAGAACCCTGGGATCATGACCTGAGTTGAAGGCAGAAGCTTAACTGACTGAGCCACCCAGGCGCCCCACCATCTTGTACTCTTTCTTGCCGCCATCATGTTTCTCTACTTCCTGCCATTAGAGTTTAGGTGGGCTCAGGGTTGGCAGTACTCAAAGGAAGTTTCTGAGGTGTGCACAGGGGCTCAATATTCAGCCTCTTCAGTATGGTCAAAGCCTCGGGATGGCAGACCAGGGCCAACAAGGTGAAGTGCCGGAGATACAGATGGCTGCCAATAGACTCCTGTGAGGTAGTGAGTTCCCCACCAAGGGAATTATTCAGGTAATGGCTGGATGACTCTGAGTCAGCATAGAAGGGCTTCTACTGGGAGTGAATTTGGACTGAGTTTACCTATTCATTTATTTTTTCAGCAAGTATTTATTGAGCACCTACTGTATACCAGCTTGTGAGCTCATTCAGCTCAGAATTTAGCAGGAGAGATGGACCGTAAATGAATCATTATACACGTAAATATACAATTGTGGGTATGATAGGTGAGCTCCAGAGTCCTTTTTGAATGCAAGATTGATGATTCTGTACTCTGCTTAGCTGAGCACCTGGCACATAGTAGGTGTTCAATAAATGTCACTGCTATTGTTATCCCCTAACCATGGAAGCCCCCTGGCAATGTTTTCCTCCTCTGAACCTCTGTGTCATCTGTGTCTGTGCGTTACTCACTTGCCATTTGGCCACACTTTCATTTTATTATTAAACTTTTAATTTATCGGGGCGCCTGGGTGGCGCAGTCGTTAAGCGTCTGCCTTTGGCTCAGGGCGTGATCCTGGTGTTCTGAGATCGAGCCCCACATCAGGCTCCTCCGCTGGGAGCCTGCTTCTTCCTCTCCCACTTCCCCTGCTTGTGTTCCCTCTCTCGCTGGCTGTCTCTCTCTGTCAAATAAATAAGTAAATAAAATCTTAAAAAACAAAACAAAAACAAAAAAACCCAAACTTTTAATTTATCTTGTGACTACAGTACATTTCCCCCCCAGAAATTACAATATTAACCTGCCAAATGATGCCGAAGAGATTCAACTAGTTAAAAAACTAGAATTGTTCAAATTTATCAACCTCCTTGCCTATGTTTTGCAACCCAAGAACATAAACAATAATTAAAAGGAGAACCATTCCTAACATGCCCATAGCAGTTTCCCACACATCAGCTTTTGTGGGCTGACAGAAGTCCTGTGTGGAAGACAGGGGACATCACCCGCCTTTCCAGCTAAGAAAACAAAGGCTCAGAATGGGGCAATGGTTTGTCCAGTACCTGGGGAGGAGAAGACTTCTTTCCCCAACTTTTAAAAAAAGATTTTATTTATTTGTCAGAGAGAATGAGAGAGAGATTGAGGCAGGTGGAGGGTGAAGCAGGCTCCCTGCCGAGTCAAGGAGCCCAATGCAGGACTTGATCCCAGGACCCTGGGATCATGACCTGAGCAGAAGACTGACGCTTAACCAACTGAGCCATGCACATGTCCCATCTTTCTCCAATTTTTTTTTAAAGATTTTATTTATTTATTTGACAGAGATAGAGACAGCCAGTGAGAGAGGGAACACAAGCAGGGGGAGTGGGAGAGGAAGAAGCAGGCTCATAGTGGAAGAGCCTGATGTGGGGCTCGATCTGACAACGCCGGGATCACGCCCTGAGCCGACGGCAGACGCCTAACCGCTGTGCCGCTCAGGCGCCCCTCTCCAATTTTTAAGTAGCTTGAATTTAAGTAGCAGAATCCCAACTGGAGGATAACCTGGGGATCATCTACTTCTATTTGCCCATTTTACAGATGAGAAACATCCAGGACTTGCCGAAGACCACATTGCTAGTAAATGGCAGGGCCTAGGACTCGCGATGTTTGCGTCCCAGGTTTGCCTAATTCCTCCTTTCCCTATACCCATGGTGCTGGTCCTTCCAACTGGCCAAGGGGGGCTGTTCATAACTAGGGGGGCTCCTGTATTTTCCAGGTGAAGCTGGTGGTATAAGTAGCAACAGGTGAGGGTCACAGTACCTGCCGGCAAATAGCGAGACTGTGGCATAGTGGGGCCCCTAGATACAGCTGGGGCCACAGTTAGCCTGAGCCCTCCCTCCCGTTTCCTTCGTCTCCCCTCCTGAGGCCAGTCCCTTTTATCCTCCTGCTTTTCGCCCACTGCTTCCTGTGCGCCTTGCGCCTCCTTGTGGCTAAAAATATCCACTGCACCTGTTCCGGGGAAAATCCCCGAAATCATGGCATGTGGAAATTGAAGGACTTTTGGAGATCGTTTTACAAATAATTTCCATTTTTTTCCCCCACAGTGGTGAAACCAACCTGAGTCAGGATTAGAACTTAGGAGTCCTGATTTCTAGACCATTTCCCCAAATGGGCTGGCACTGACTCAATCTTTGAACAGGAATAACTTGTGGGGTTCAGGGTAGGAAATGACCAATCAATCACGGAGTTGTTTTAAGGGCCAACAACATGAATGAAATAAAAGTCGGTATAGTTGAGTGCTGAGGCATATAGATCTGGAGGAAGATGAAGTTGGGTAAGCCCTACAACTTTACCTCACCGAGCCTCGGTTCCCGCATCTGAAAATGGGGAGGAAAATAGTCCCTAACCACTTTGTAGGGAAATGTAGGATAGCATGAGATGATGTACAGAAATCCCAGTGCCTGGCACAGCACGTATGCAGAACAGATTGTATACCTAAATGTAAAACCAAAAACTGTAAAACTCTGGGGGAGAAAACAGGAGAAAATCTTTGTGAAATTAGGTTAGCTCTAGATTTCTTAGATGCAACCCGGAAAGCATGGTCCAGAGAAGAAAAAAATGGATAAGTTGGACTTCATCAAAACCAACTACTTCTGCTCTCCAAAGACAATTTAAGAGAAGAAGTTAAGGGGCGCCTGGGTGGCTCAGTCTTTAAGCATCTGCCTTTGGCCCAGGGCGTGATCCCGGTNCAAAACCAACTACTTCTGCTCTCCAAAGACAATTTAAGAGAAGAAGTTAAGGGGCGCCTGGGTGGCTCAGTCGTTAAGCGTCTGCCTTTGGCCCAGGGCGTGATCCCGGCGTTCTGGAATCGAGTCCCACATCAGGCTCCTCCACTAGGAGCCTGCTTCTTCCTCTCCCACTCCCCCTGCTTGTGTTCCCTCTCTCGCTGGCTGTCTCTCTCTCTGTGTCAAATAAATAAATAAAATCTTAAAAAAAAAAGAGAGAAGAAGTTAAGACACGATATTGATGAAAACATTTACAAATCACATATTTGATAAAGGACTTGTATCCGAAATATATAAAGGACTCTCAATAATTAGACAACAATATAATCCCAACAAAAAAAAAATGGGAGAAAGATTTGAGCAGACACTTCGCCCATGAATGTAGATGATGGCAAATAAGGCACATAAAAATTTTCAGCATCATTAGTCATTAGAGAAATGCAAATTTCAACCATGATGAAACGCCACTGTGCATCTATTTGAATGTTTAAAATCAAAAGCCTGATCCTTCCAAATGTTGGTGAGGAAGATCTGGCACTCGCATACACTGCTGGTGGGAATGTAAAATGGAACAACCATTTTGGGGAACTGTTTAGAAGTTTCTTAAAAAGTTGAATGTACATCTACCATATGACCCAGCATTCCAGGGCTGGAATTTACCCCAGATCAATGAAAGCTTATGTCCATAAAAACACTTGAACGTGAATGTTTGAAGCAGCTTTATTTGTAGTAGTTGGAAACTAGAAACAGCCCAACTGTCCATCACCAGGTCAATGGGTAAACAAATTGTGGTGTATTTATACGATGGGATACAATTCGGCAATAAGGAAGGGACAAACTATCATTGATACACGCAACAAGGTGGGTGAATCTGAAAACGCGGATTCTGAGCATAGGAAGCCAGAGAAGGGAGAGTACAAGCTGTGTGATTCCTTTTATAGAAGATTTCAGAAAATGCAAACTAATTTAGAGCGACAGAAAGCAGATCAGAGGTTTCCTGGGGATGAAGGGTGGTGGGGGCAGAAGAGAGGGATCACTAAGGGATACTAGGAAACTTTTTGGCTTGATGGGTATGTTCATGACCTTAATTGTGCTAATGGTTTCATGGATCTATACAGATGTCAAAATTCATCAAATCGTACACTTTAAATATGTGCAGTTTATTGTATGTCAATAAAGCTGTTTAAAAAAAAGGAAAATTATAGTGTTTGGTTGATAACATCCTGTGCTGTGGAGTTTCAAAGCGAAGTGGTAACTGGTCTGTCCCCATCTAGAGGCTGGTAGTTCTCCCATGGTTTGCAGTGCTGGTGAGGTCAAGGCCCACCACTCCATCCTCACAGGCCATTTTGCCTTCCACAAGACTTCCCATCTGTGCGCTGGAACCTTTGGTCAGTCAATGGTAAGCAGGTGCCCAAAGAAGACTGACAGAGACAGTGAACCCACTGGACATAGATTCCCCCCTCCACCCCCACCCTGGGTGCACCCTCTTTCGGGAAATCCTCAAAGCCTACATCCTTCCACGAGCTACTGACAGCAGCATCCTCAGGGATGGGCTGTGGATCAACTTACTGACCTCTAGACAACTTGGTCCCTCCCTCTTCATCAGACTTTTCACCAACTGCCTTGAATTGATCTTTTAAGATGCTTGCTCCGTCTATTCTATGAGATCGTACCCCAACACATTTCCTTTTTGCCGTGGCTGTTGGGAAGCTCACAGTCAAGGATGGTGTCCATCTGTAATGGTTAACTCATTCTAGGTGCCTAGTACCAGGTAATTTCTTGCTCCTTTCAGCTGGTTTTTGTTATCGATTGATTTCTATATTTACTTTTAATATATCTGTTTTATGGTATGTTCCATCTCAGGTCCTTTTCACAAATAGATGGGGTTTCAACTGTTCTAAAAAGAAAAAAAAGTCTCACTTGTACCCTGTGAGAGGACGGGGGTGGGGGGGATGTCCTGTACATTATCCTTGTGTCCCATCCTATCTGGGAGAGTACCTTGCATGGGGGAAATGCTCATTAAAAATATGTTGACTACATTATATAATTCCTAATATTTATTATGTTAGAGGCTCTCCCAAGGGAAAGTTCTGTAGGGACACGGAATGACAACCAGATGTGGATCTTTTCTTTCTTTCTTTCCTTTTTTAAGATTTTATTTATTTATTCGACAGAGATAGAGACAGCCAGTGAGAGAGGGAACACAAGCAGGGGGAGTGGGAGAGGAAGAAGCAGCCTCCCAGCGGAGGAGCCTGATGTGGGGCTCCATCCTAGAACGCCGGGATCACGCCCTGAGCCGAAGGCAGACGCGCAACAACGGAGCCACCCAGGCGCCCCATGGATCTTTTCTGTTTTCTGTCTCCCGTGGCACCTGTCTGGTAACGTCAGTGCAGGTGCTAAGGTGCCTGCTTTCGCATTGATTTGGTGGCTGGACCCTGCTAAGTGTCTCTCTGGATGGACAGCCGAGGAGGGCATTTACCCATTTTCCTCTGAGAGGAAATTAATGGCATAAGTCTGCTACTCTGTGTTTCCAGTGGTGGCATTGTCCTTGGTAGCCCATCTCTCCCAGGTGTGGCACCCCCCCAAGTCTCTGCCTGGTGCCTTAGGAACTTACCTCACTTTCTTGAAATCAGAGGCTCATCTTTACCTTGTAGCTCAGTGAGGACAGCCATTCGCAGCTGGGAATGGCTCCCTGGGGACATCTGGCTGCAGCCAAAACTGCCTGTCTTTCATCGTTCCTAACAAGGGCCACATGATGTACATTTCAAAATGTTCCAATAGGACCATGCCGAGCATGGCTAATGAAGGATTTCAGCCTTTGGCAAAGAACTGGCAGGGTTAGTTAAAACCGAACTGTTGCATTGAGGGGTGATGGTCTTTGAACGAGCTCTCAAGGAAGCCATGAGAGGGTCTGTAGAATAAGCAAGAGGGCCCCAGAAAGTCAGAAGCCATAAACAAGGACCCCTAGCAGTGGAGACACCACACCTGTTTTCATTTTTATGGCCCCTTCTTTGTTCTTTCCCCTGCTGTGTGCTGGGGAGGTAGGAATTTTGATAAGAACACAGATTAGATCATGTTCTGCTGGTTTGCAAACAGCTTTATTAGATCACATCCCCGAAAGGAGGGAGTTTAAATTTTTGGTTTGGTTTTTAGGAGCCTACAGAATCTGCTTGCAACCTTCCTTTTGAATTACTTGCTCCCCGTTCTCCGTCATCGCATGTCCTGGGCTTGGACTGTACCAGCCAGCTCTCGGGAACTTTGCACTTTTGCTCATCCTGTTCCCTCTGCGTGAAAAGTCTTTCCCACTCCCTGTCTCTCCACTCCACCCTCTGTTCTGTTTACAGAACTCAAATTCCTTCCCTAGCGAGGAAAATAAACTACAACTCCGTATGCCGGTGGTACTTTGCTTGCCCTAATTTCCCTGGGTCTGGATAATAGATAACTGTCCCTTTCTGCTTCTCCCCAGGATCCTGAACAGTCAGAGGGCAGAGGCTGGCTGTAAACGGTTCTATCTGCTGGTGTCCAGCCAGAGCCTCAGCTACAGGAAACTCTCCTAATCGTGGGTAGTGGTGGCATGTTCTTGTTCTTTTATTTATTTTTTAAAAAGATTTTATTTATTTATTTGAAAGAGAGAAGAGAGCATGAAAGAGAGAGCGGGGGTGGGGTGGGGGGGTAGAGGGAGAAGCAGGCTCCCCGCTGAGCAAGGAGCACAATGTGGGACTCGATCCCAGGACCCTGGGATCAGGGCCTGAGCTGAAGGCAGACGCTTAACCAACTGAGCCACCCAGGTGTCCCTATTTTTATTTTTTAAAAAGATTTTATTTGTTTATCAGAGAGAGAGAGAGAGAGAGAGCGAGCACAAGCAGGGGGAGTGGCAGGCAGAGCAGAAAGAGGGAGAAGCAGGCATAGGGAGAAGCGGCTGCCTGCCGAGCAAGGAGCCCAATGGGAGACTCCATCCCAGGACCCAGGAACCACAACCTGAGCCAAAGGCAGATGCTTAATTGACTGAGCCACCCAGGTGTCCCTCTTTTTGTTCTTTTATTTTTTTTTTTAAAGATTTTATTTATTTATTTAACAGAGATAGAGACAGCCAGCGAGAGAGGGAACACAAGCAGGGGGAGTGGGAGAGGAAGAAGCAGGCTCCTAGCAGAAGAGCCTGATGGGGGGCTCGATCCCAGAACGCCAGGATCATGCCCTGAGCCGAAGGCAGACGCTTAACCGCTGTGCCACCCAGGTGCCCCCTCTTTTTGTTCTTTTAAAATCAAGTTTTATTAATTCAAAATATGCCATACCTTCACGCTAAAAAGTATAAAAGAGTGAAGTCACTCTGTTCTCTAGCCACCAGATTCCTTTCTATGTGAATAACCAATATTGTCAGCTTTTTATGAATCCTTCTAGACATATATAAACATATGTATTTTTCTCCCTCCTTTTTAAAATAAATGGGATCATACTTAAACAGTTTTGCACTTTGCTTTTTTACTTTACTAGGCTCATATACACATATTTTTAAAACTTATTTAACCAATTAACTATTGATAACGTTTCAGTTGTTGTCATTCTTTTGTTATTAAAAAGTGCTGTGATGAATAATTGTGTATAATTGCCATGTTCAGATGTGTAAGTATTTATGTAGGAAGAATTTCTGAAGTGAAATTGCTAGGCCATTAGGTATGGGCACTTTTAATCTTGATCATCATTGCTTAATTGTTCTCTATAAAGAATGTCCAGTTTCATACCCATCAGCAATATATGGGAGTCACTGTCCCTGCACCTTTGCCAACACAATGTGTTATTAACTTTTGGACAAGTTCCATTTAAAAAATAAAATTAGATTTAATTTTAAGTGTGTGTGTGTGTGTAACAAATTCATGATCATGAACAATCTTCTGATTATTTTACTAAGGAGATTACTAAAGAGGGCAGAAGATAGTCTGAAACCTGCTCCATAGTCGTGTTGTGAGGATTAAATAGGATGTGTGGAAAACTTTTGTCACAATACCTGATACATAATAGGCACTCATAGTAACTGTAGTTACTAGCTAACAAACAATAGGTTGTTATATGTGGTGATGACAGATTAAGGGGCTACTTGGGTGATAAAATCTGCCCTCTTGGCAGTAAGGGCTCTGGAGCCTGATAAATTCCTCTCTAGCACTCATTAGCAGTGTGACTCTGAGCACATCCCCTAACCATCCCTGCCTCAGTTTTCGCATCTGGAAAGTGGAAGAATAAAATCCAAGGCTCAAGGTTTGCCCTGAGCATAAATGTGCAATGCTCCCAAGTGCTAGCTACACACCAGTTTTCTTTCCTCTCAGTCTATTGACTGGAGCCATCAAGAACCCATCGAACAACCCGATATCCCCAGGAAACCAGAGGGATCGAAACCAGGGAGACACTAGCACGTCCATCACCGCGGGTGCGCCGCGTGTCCAAGGGCACAGGGTCACGAGCGACGAGCGATCTCTGACTTCCCCCCACCCCCCTCGCCCCTCCCCTCGGCTAGGGAGGCCCCGCCCCTGTGAAGGCCGTGGCAGCCGGGCGATCACCCCGGCAACGCCGTCTTCCGGTCCGCTCGGCCCCGCCCACTTCCGGCCCCGGCGCGGCACGTAACCGCCGGGCGACCAGGAGCTAGCCTCCGGAAGGGCCGTGTGGGGGCGCGATCCCGGGCGGAGGGCGGCGGAGTGCGGGGGGCGCGCGCCCTGACCTCGGCGTCGCCGCCGGCACTCAGGGTTGCGCGCAGCCATGGAGAGCGGAGGGCGGCCCTCGCTGGGCCAGTTCATCCTCCTGGGCACCAGCTCTGTCGTCACCGCCGTTCTGTACTCCGTGTATCGGCAGAAGGCCCAGGTCGCCCAAGAGCTCAAGGTCAGTGCTGGAGCCAGCCTGGCCTCAGTCGGCTCACCCCTGCCCCCGGTAATGGTGAGCCCGCCGTTCGCCTCGGGCCTCTCCAGCGTCCTAAACTGCCCCAAAGAGGAAACCGGCCCTAGAGAGGTGTCGCCCCGCCAGTCACGGGAGGAGCTGGGATCAGAATTCGGGTCTCGTGATAACCGCTGCACGGCCCCACTTCTCAGCCGCTCTCATTACTCAGAATCTCGACTTCATTACTTGATTCGACAAATACTTACGGGCCGTCTGCTCTGCTCCAGGCGCTGGGGCTGTGGCCTGGGTAGAAGAGACCAAAGTCCCTGCCCTCATGGAGATTCCATTCTGGTACAGCCAGCCAGACAGTAAACAAGTACATCAGATGGTATGACAGATGGGGAGAAAAATACTACAGACTCATGCGGGGAAGAGAGGAAATGCAGTGCTGGAGAAGGGAGGTTTGCTATTTTAAATCAGGTGACATTTAACAGAGCCCAGGAGGACGTGAGGGAGACCATGCAGGTGTCTCGGGGGAAAACAGTTCAGGTGGAGGGAGCAGCCAGTGCAGGAACCCCGGACTTTGCCCGTTGATGTAACCACTCAGTTCCTTGCTTCTACAGACTCTTCCTTTTTAATATTTTAGGTATTTTAGAAAACAACACTTCCTTTCCTGGGCTGCCCTTACAGTTTAGCACATTCTCATCTTGTTATTTTTTTTCTTCACAATAATTTTCTGAGGTAGGGAAAATGACAGTCCTCTCCAGATTGCAAATTGGGAAATTGAGACTCAGAGCAAAGGTCTTACGGCTCCTCTGGTTGGAACTTGAGCTTAGGTCTTTTAATTCCAAGTGCAGAATTTTTTGTCTTTTTTTTCTGATTGACCACATTGCTTTATTCTGAATGTCTGACTGTTCTACGAGAGATGGATCTCTTTAGGTCAGAGGCAGGGTTTTTTTTTGTTTTGTTTTGTTTTGTTTTCTTAAAGATTTTATTTATTTATTCGACAGAGATAGAGACAGCCAGCGAGAGAGGGAACACAAGCAGGGGGAGTGGGAGAGGAAGAAGCAGGCTCTTAGTGGAGGAGCCTGATGTGGGGCTTGATCCCATAACGCCGGGATCACGCCCTGAGCCGAAGGCAGGCGCTTAACCACTGTGCCACCCAGGCGCCCCAAGAGGCTGGGTTTTATTTATCCTTTTTTTTTTGTCCCCTTCTAGGTTCTACCTCAGTGCTTGACAAGTGGTAGATGCCCAGTATATGTTTGTGGATTCCTTTTGGCTGAAATGTCACAATACCACAGTTAGGGCTTCACTTGACATTTGTTTGAAGAAGGATTCCTAAACCTGACTTAGTTCATTGTCATATTGTTTTCAGTAAGGGCTTAGAAACCAGTGAGTGAAATCCCTGCCATGGAGGGGAGTTTGGGACTCCATCTGGGATGAACCAGGTCACCAAGCAGTTGGATTTGTGGTGCAAATGGCGTCCTAGTGCGATTCCAGCTGCCCAATTGTTTGTCTGATTCTAAATAAGCAAGTTACTATTGAAGTCATTGGCTAGAGGTGTAACAGATAATTCACTTTCTGACTCTAAAAGTTTGAAATCAGGTTGGCATCAGGCTGGCCGAATGTGGGACCTTTGAAGCAGTGAGCTCTCCAGGATCCATTTTTGGGTGACCTTAAAAGTTTTGCCAGTTAGTTCCCAAATGAGGATGAAATAGCTCTTTCCTGGAAAGAGTTGGAATTCCTAATATTTTAGATTCTATTTTTTTAAAGTATTTTTTATTTATTTATTTGACAGAGAGAGAGCACAAGCAGGGGAACAGCAGAGCTGCAGGCAGAGGGAGAGGGAGAAGCAGGCTCCCCACTGAGCAGAGAACCTGATGTGGGGCTCGATCCCAGGACACTGGGATTATGACCTGAGCTGAAGGCAGATGCCCAACTGACTAAGCCACTCAGGCGCCCCTAGATTCTATTTTCTTGATCAGATTACAAAACTTGCAGAGTAGGTGTGAGTCTTATCCTTGTGTAGCTCTCAGAGTGATGGGAATGTATATTTATTGCTTGCTTCGTATGTGCCAGCTCCTGGGCTAGATTCCTTCACACCTTATGCATCATTTATTTTTTATGATTTTATTTATTTGAGAGAGAGAGCACAAGCAGTGGGGAGAGGGAGAAGCAGGCTTCCCTCTGAGCAGGGAGCCCAACGTGGGGCTCTAACCCAGGACCCTGGGATCATGACCTGAGCCGAAGGCAGACGCTTAACCATCTGAGCCACCCAGGTGCCCTCCCATCATTTAATACACATAAAAATCCGGTGACATTTTCTCTCCATTTTCTACAGCTTTGGAAACTGAGACTCAGGTAAATTAAGTTGCTCGTGATAGATGATAGTCATGATAGATGCGTTGAAGCTTGATTCCACCCCAGGTCTTTCTGACCATATTCCCTCTCCCCTTAAAACAAATTCTAACTGGCCATCCTGTGGTGGATACTCCACCAGCTGTGTGACATGGAGCAAAGCCCTTCACCTCTCTGAGCCTCAGTTTCCTTATCTGTAATTGGGGATCATAATGTCTTCTGTATAGGGACGGTAGGAGCATTACATGAATTCATGCATTTAAAGTGTTTAGCATAGTGCCTGGTATATACACTTGACCTTTGAACAGCATAGGTTTGAGCCATGTGGGTCCACTTGCACGCAGATTTCTTTTTTCAATGAATACAGTACTGTGAATGTATTTTCTCATGGTTTTTAAAAAGTCTTGTCTTTTCTCTAGCTTGCTTTGGTATGGGAATACAGCATATAACACATATAACCTACAAAATATGTGTTCATTGACTGCTTATGTTATCAGTAAGGCTTCTGGTCAATAGTAGGCTATGAGTAGTTAAGTTTTGGGGGAGCCAGAGTTATGCAGATTTTTGACTGTGTGGCGGGTCGGCTCCCCTCATCCCTGCATTGTTCAAGGGCCAATTGTAGTCTAAGTGATTATTCATTCACTAACCTATTCATCAAATATGTACTGAGTGCCTGCTGTGGGTCAGGCACCGTTCTCGGCACCAGGGGGACAGCAGTGAACAAGACAAGCGAGGTCCGAGGTGTCCTGGAGTTTAGTAGTCCAGGGGAGGAAGACAGAACAAAGGAGTCGATAGACTAAGTGTTAGTTGCTGGGCTGCTAGTTGTACTATCCTCACAGTGTAGGTGGTTCATAAGTTTGGATTGACTTGGCTCCTGTCATTTACTGTACAGCGCTAGCTTCAGCTTCGAGTGACCTCAGAGACCTTAGAGTACCCAGTCCGTCCTCACCCCTCGAGGGCTTACTCATCTGGCGGCCTTCAGATTTGTTGATGGCACACCCTGCGAGCGGGACGTGTCCTTGATTCATCCCTGAATCCCCAGTGCCCAGCACAGTGCCTGGCACATAGACGCTCGGGAACTGATTCTTGGCCTGGTCCCCATGCACAGCAGGTTGGAAACCGAATCGGAGGGGGGTGGCGGCAGCAGTTACCACGCTCTCCTGCTTGTCAGAGGGTGGAAGGACGATCTGGAGAGTAGAATAGCAGCAGCAAGCAGAGCCTTGCCCCATAAGGCGAAGGCAGCCCTGTACTGTCACGTATAATGCAGAGCGTCTATTGACAGGGGCATGCTGAGAGCAACACCCACCATTGCCTGAGCCCCTGCCACGTCCTAGGCACTGGCTTCGGTGCTTTCCGCATAAGCCCTCTAGATGTGTGCTTCTGTGTCGTTAAGAAGAGATTAAATTATGTTCAGTCTGTGGCAGGAAAACGGAGAAGCACCTTTCATATTTTCACTAAAAAAAGTTAAGACGAAGAGGAGGGTGTGTTTCCGTTAGCTGGGGAAAGAATGTCGCTGGCACCCCCATTCGAAGGGTGGCAGATGCCTGGTTATGTGGTGACACTGCCGGGGCACAGCTTGGGAATGCGATTCTCCGTCGTCTCCTTCCTGCCTGATCTTCTCATTCTCTCCAGCGTGGAAACAGTAAATGGTCTTTTTCTCGTTGGGGCTGTAAGTGTGGTAGAGCACGCAGTGCTCGGCAGCCCGTTGAATGTGTTGTTTGCGTTTAGGGAGCTAAAAGAATCCACTTGGGTGAAGACTTAAAGAACATTCTCTCAGAAGCTCCAGGAAAATGTGTGCCTTATGCTGTTATTGAAGGTATGTTTATGTATTGGCAAAATTAAAAACTTCCTCTTCTCGAAGTTTGATTAAAATCTTCGTGGCTGATATTAAGGGCCCTTTGTATGGGGCGGTGGTCCAGAGCTTGGACCTTGGGGTCAGAAAGACCCGGGTGATTGCTGTGTGATCCCGGAGCAATTACCCAACCGTCCTGAACCTCCCCTGGCCCCATCTGAACGAGAGTTCCAACCTTTCAAGGTGGTTGGAGAGCTGAAATGACGGATCCTCGTCAAGTGCTTAGCAGGGTGCCCGCAAGACATAACTTAGTATGATGTCATTTTCATCATTTTGATGAATTGGACTCAAACTCAAAACAGCATTTAAGTCACCTTGAAAGGAAAGGGCAGAACAGTTCTTCAGAAGTAACATCATTTGTTTCCGTGTAGGGGCTGTTCGGTCTGTTAAAGAAACGCTTAACAGCCAGTTCGTGGAGAATTGCAAGGGCGTGATTCAGCGGCTGACACTGCAGGAGCACAAGATGGTGTGGAATCGGACCACCCACCTTTGGTACGTGTCCTGTCTCCTCTGGCCAAGCCTCCCCGTCGGGCGGCTCAAATGCTGCTGGCCTGGGTACTCTTTCCATGGCTCCCGATTCCCCTGAGACAAGGCCTAGACTGGTTTCTTCATGCCGACGATATTCTTATGGGAGAACAGTTTTTCCAGCTACTCCTAGTGGGTTTTTGTTTTGTATTTTGTATTTTTTATTGTGGTAAGAATGCTTAACATGAGATCAACCTTTTTTTTTTTTTTTTTTAAAGATTTTATTTATTTGAGAGAGTGAGCATGAGCCAGGGGTGGGGGGTGAGGAAGGGCAGAGGGAGAGGGAGAAGCAGACTCCCCACTGAGCAGGGAGTCCGACGTGGGACTCCTTCCCAGAACCCCAGGATCATGACCTGAGCCGAAGGCAGACGCTTAACTGACTGAGCCACCCAGGCGTCCCATGAGATCTACCCTTTTTAACAGTAATGTAACATACGGTACTGTTAGCTAGAGGCACAAAGTTGTACGGCACATCTCTAGACTGTATTCATCTTGTATAACTGCCACTTTATACCCACTGAACAGCACCTCCCATTTTCTTCTCCCCCAGTGCCTGGCAACCACCATTCTGCTCTCTGTTTCCATGAGTACGACTATTTTATTTTATTTTATTTTATTTTATTTTATTTTATTTTATTTTATTTTATTTTATTATTTTATTTTATTTTATTTTATTTTTTTATTTTATTTTATTTATTATTTTATTTTATTTTATTTTATGTCATTTCATTTCATTTCATTTCATTTCATGTTTATTTTTTTGAGAGAGAAAAGGAGAAAATGTGTGCGTGCGCATGTGAGCAGGGGAAGGGGCAGAGGCAGAGGGAGAGAGAGAATCTTAAGCAGGCTCCACGCTCAGCACAGAGCACGATGTGGGGCTCGATCTCACGACCCTGAGATCATGACCTGAGCCAAAATCGAGAGTTGGATGCTTAACCAACTGAGCCACCCAGGCGCCCCTGAGGGGTGACTATTTTAGGTCCCTTATGTAAGTATTTGTCTTTCTGTACAGTGGCTTAGTTCTCTTAGCGTAACGTCCCCCAGGCTCATCCCAGATGTCACTGTCACATATGGCGGAATTTCCCTCCTTTTTATGGCTGAGTGATGTCCCACTGTGTGCGTATCACATTTTCTCTACTCATCTGCTGATGGGCATCTGGGTTGCTTCCATGTCTTGGTTCTTGCGAGTAACGCTGCAGTGAACACGGGAGTGCAGAGATCTCTTTGAGACCCTGATTTCAGTTCTTTGGGATGTATACTCTGAGAAGTGGGGTTGCCAGATCATACAGGAGTTCTGTTGTACTTTTTTTTTTTTTTTAAAGATTTTATTTATTTATTCGACAGAGATAGAGACAGCCAGCGAGAGAGGGAACACAAGCAGGTGGAGTGGGAGAGGAAGAAGCAGGCTCATAGCGGAGGAGCCTGATGTGGGGCTCGATCCCGTAACGCCGGGATCACGCCCTGAGCCAAAGGCAGACGCTTAACCGCTGTGCCATCCAGGCGCCCCATCTGTTGTACTTTTTTAAGGAATTGGATATTTATTTGAAAGTGGCAAAGAGAGGTAAACGGTGGCAGTGATCTAGAACAGTGCTTGGGGCCCACTGATACGGCCTGAGAACCTCAGACACGGAGCTTGCCTCTCGTGAGGCCCTAGGATAATAGTGCTTTGTGCACTTTCTTCCAGTTAGTTCAGACTTTATCCTGTCCTGGCATTTGGGCTACCCCCTCTCTGCCTGGGCATGCGGTGTTTGCCGTCCTCTATCTTATCTCGGGTTCTCCCATTGTTTCAGGAACGACTACTCAAAGATCATTCACCAGAGGACCAACACCGTGCCCTTCGACCTGGTACCCCACGAGGACGGCGTGGCCGTGGCCGTGCGTGTGCTGAAGCCGCTGGACTCCCAGGATCTGGGCCTGGAGACCGTGTACGAGAAGTTCCACCCGTCCATCCAGTCCTTCACCGACGTCATCGGCCACTACATCAGCGGCGAGCGGCCCAAAGGCATCCAGGAGACCGAGGAGATGCTGAAGGTGGGGGCCACGCTCACGGGGGTGGGCGAGCTGGTGCTGGACAACAACTCCGTGCGTCTGCAGCCGCCCAAGCAGGGCATGCAGTATTACCTCAGCAGCCAGGACTTCGAGAGCCTGCTGCAGCGCCAGGACTCCAGCGTCAGGCTCTGGAAGGTCCTGACGCTGGTCTTCGGCTTCGCCACCTGTGCGGCGCTCTTCTTCCTTCTCCGGAGGCACTACCTGCAGCGGCAGGAGAGGCGGCGCCTCCAGCAGATGGAGAACGAGTTCCGGGAGCACGAGGCCCAGCTGCTGAGCCGCGCCAAGCCCGAGGACCGGGAGAGTCTGAAGAGCGCCTGTGTCGTGTGTCTGAGCAGCTTCAAGTCCTGCGTCTTTCTGGAGTGTGGGCACGTGTGTTCCTGCGCCGAGTGCTACCGCGCCTTGCCGGAGCCCAAGCGGTGCCCCATCTGCAGACAGGCGATCACCCGGGTGATTCCCTTGTACAACAGCTAACCGTCCTAGAGCCCCAGGCGGGAGGTGAGGGGACCCCCCCTCCCCTTCTCAGGAATTTTCGTCTCGAGGCCTTTAGGAGAGCAGAGTGGTGGGGGCAGCGGTTATCCCAGCTGCGACCGAGGGAGGTGACCGGGGGAGCCATCCCGGTGTCACACCTCCAACACTAGGATGTTGCCTTGCCACCGTGAGAGGGGATCCTTCTGCGGCTGGCTGAGACAGCCCCACCCTGGGGTGGGTGTGGTGGCCTGGCGTTCCTTCCTGGAACCGGCTGACTGTGTGTGTGACTGACGACACCTCATCGCTTAAGGGCCCAAGCTGGTGATGTCCAGCTCTTCTGGTCCTTTCTGGGGAATTGCTGGTTCCTGTGGACTTGAACCTTGAGTAACTTAGCCAGCAGGGAGGCGAAGTCGGACTCTCGCGGAGCTGTCTCTGAAGAGTCGCCCGTGACGAGACTGTCACAGTCTTTCTTCCTTTTGCTTAGACCCCCAGGACAAAGGCCAGTCTGGACATGTCACTTTGTTTTCCTTTCCCCTCACCTCCTTACCTCTTAACGTGTGCACGCGTATGTCGCGACAAAGAGAGTGAAGCCTGCCATCCGCCTTCTACCTGAAAGATGGGAGCTCTGGTCAGTAGGCTGAAGAGTGGCCTCTTGAAGGGACAGTCGGACTGTCCTATTGTCCCCAGTGGTGAAGATGGCAGCTTGGCTGTGGCCCTCCTGGTGTCTCCGTGACCTAAAGGGAGGGCAGTTGGAGCACACCGCCGGCCCTGATGGGGAGTTCCTGAGGCCTGAGGGGGCTGAGCGCTGGCTCTGGCTTTCCCTGCCTGAGATCAGCCTGGAAGTCCTCACCGCCTGAGGGAAGCACTAAGGCCGCTGCTGCCCCAGCCTCCTGGCTGTGGCAGCCTGCCTCCCAGGCTGTCACCGAGGCAGAGTAGCCAGCCAGCACCCTGTGCACAGAGCCTTTTCCAGGGTCTCGCCTCCTCACATCGAGAAGTTATCCTATGGGTGGAATCACCTCGCCCCTTCCTGGGTTGCTGTTTACCCCCCCACCTGCCCCCCTTGAGTTTGTGGAAAGAAGTGGGGGAACCCCTCTCACCTCCTCCGACTAGTCAGAAGTCTTTTACACAGCTCTTCTCTCCCTTCCCTGCTTTGAATATTCATCCCCTATCCTCCTCTGTGGGGGGAAGGTGGGGTGCTCTTGGGGGGCTGACACCCGTTCTATGCAGGGTCCAGTGTGGACGGCACAAATTAAACACATTACAACCAAGTGTTAGCCTGTTGCTTTGTCAGCGAAAGTTCGGTGGTTTGGCTGAGTCTTGCCCAGGATGGGATCGCATCTCACCGCAGTGGAATGGTGGGTGTAGGGACCTTGAAGCCTCTGTGTGTGTTGTCTTCCTTGGCGAGGAGGTGCTGTGGGGCTCCTGCCTGGGTGTGCGGCTTGGTGAGGCGGAGGCCTGGGGGCGGGCGTCCTGGAGAGCAGCCCGTAGGTGGCCCTGACCTCACTGAGAAGTGCTGCACAGAGGGGCAGTGAGACGATGGGACCGGCGTGGGGCGCTGGGGGACAGCAGGGAGGAAACGAACATTTAGAGTATCATCCTATACGCTCTTCCGAGCTTTCATTTCAAGGCGAGTTAGTCCTCACAAAACCGCAGGCTCTCGTGTCTGCATGTCACAGACAAGGATATGGCCCACGAGAAGTTCGCTGACCTGGGGGCATGAGCCAGTAGGTGGTGAATCTGAATTTAATCTCCAAGCTGTTTCAAAGCCCCCGGCCTCCTGCTCACTGGCGCTGGCTGATTTCCTCAGTGTACAGCAATACCCCACAGGATACTCGCTCCCGGGTTCGTGGAGGGGGCCAGCTGTGGAGGAACAGGCAGAAGTGAGAAGCCACTTGCCAGTACTGAGCCCTGTCTGGTGAGGTGGGGAGAGCTTGGGTTTCCATAGAGCTGTGTTGGGGGCTGGGCAGGGTGAGGGGGTGACCGGGTGCCTTGAAAGTACCCCCCCTTTTTCCTTGTCCTTCAGCCCTGACTCTGTCAGAAGACACAGATTTTATTTTATTTATTTGTTTTTAAGATTTTATTTATTTNCATCCAGTCCTTCACCGACGTCATCGGCCACTACATCAGCGGCGAGCGGCCCAAAGGCATCCAGGAGACCGAGGAGATGCTGAAGGTGGGGGCCACGCTCACGGGGGTGGGCGAGCTGGTGCTGGACAACAACTCCGTGCGTCTGCAGCCGCCCAAGCAGGGCATGCAGTATTACCTCAGCAGCCAGGACTTCGAGAGCCTGCTGCAGCGCCAGGACTCCAGCGTCAGGCTCTGGAAGGTCCTGACGCTGGTCTTCGGCTTCGCCACCTGTGCGGCGCTCTTCTTCCTTCTCCGGAGGCACTACCTGCAGCGGCAGGAGAGGCGGCGCCTCCAGCAGATGGAGAACGAGTTCCGGGAGCACGAGGCCCAGCTGCTGAGCCGCGCCAAGCCCGAGGACCGGGAGAGTCTGAAGAGCGCCTGTGTCGTGTGTCTGAGCAGCTTCAAGTCCTGCGTCTTTCTGGAGTGTGGGCACGTGTGTTCCTGCGCCGAGTGCTACCGCGCCTTGCCGGAGCCCAAGCGGTGCCCCATCTGCAGACAGGCGATCACCCGGGTGATTCCCTTGTACAACAGCTAACCGTCCTAGAGCCCCAGGCGGGAGGTGAGGGGACCCCCCCTCCCCTTCTCAGGAATTTTCGTCTCGAGGCCTTTAGGAGAGCAGAGTGGTGGGGGCAGCGGTTATCCCAGCTGCGACCGAGGGAGGTGACCGGGGGAGCCATCCCGGTGTCACACCTCCAACACTAGGATGTTGCCTTGCCACCGTGAGAGGGGATCCTTCTGCGGCTGGCTGAGACAGCCCCACCCTGGGGTGGGTGTGGTGGCCTGGCGTTCCTTCCTGGAACCGGCTGACTGTGTGTGTGACTGACGACACCTCATCGCTTAAGGGCCCAAGCTGGTGATGTCCAGCTCTTCTGGTCCTTTCTGGGGAATTGCTGGTTCCTGTGGACTTGAACCTTGAGTAACTTAGCCAGCAGGGAGGCGAAGTCGGACTCTCGCGGAGCTGTCTCTGAAGAGTCGCCCGTGACGAGACTGTCACAGTCTTTCTTCCTTTTGCTTAGACCCCCAGGACAAAGGCCAGTCTGGACATGTCACTTTGTTTTCCTTTCCCCTCACCTCCTTACCTCTTAACGTGTGCACGCGTATGTCGCGACAAAGAGAGTGAAGCCTGCCATCCGCCTTCTACCTGAAAGATGGGAGCTCTGGTCAGTAGGCTGAAGAGTGGCCTCTTGAAGGGACAGTCGGACTGTCCTATTGTCCCCAGTGGTGAAGATGGCAGCTTGGCTGTGGCCCTCCTGGTGTCTCCGTGACCTAAAGGGAGGGCAGTTGGAGCACACCGCCGGCCCTGATGGGGAGTTCCTGAGGCCTGAGGGGGCTGAGCGCTGGCTCTGGCTTTCCCTGCCTGAGATCAGCCTGGAAGTCCTCACCGCCTG
>NC_048219.1:1264628-1275977 GCF_002007445.2 Ailuropoda melanoleuca | reverse complement strand
TTTATTTATTTGACAGAGATAGCCAGCGAGAGAGGGAACACAAGCAGGGGGAGTGGGAGCGGGAGAAGCAGGCTCCCAGCAGAGCTGGGAGCCCAATGCGGGGCTCAATCCCAGGACTCTGTAATCATGCCTTGAGCTGAAAGCAGATGCTTAACTACTGAGCCACCCAGGCACCCCTATTTTTTTATTTTTTTTTTATTTATTTTTTTTTTTTTAAAGATTTTATTTATTTATTCGACAGAGATAGAGACAGCCAGTGAGAGAGGGAACCTTGAGCTGAAAGCAGATGCTTAACTACTGAGCCACCCAGGCACCCCTATTTTTTTATTTTTTATTTTTTTTTAAGATTTTTATTTCTTAGCATGAATGGCGGGGGGGGGGCAGAGGGAGAGGGACAAGCAGACCCCATGCCGAGCAGGGAGCCTGATGCGGGACTCGATCCCAGGACCCCGAGAAGAGCCACCCAGGCGCCCAGGTCCTGCTTTCAGTAGAGGATGAATGAACCCCCTGTGGCCAGTGTATGTGGTGATCTTATGCACAGATTTCGGGACTAAGTCTGACTGGAGTGATTCAAAAGGCAAGGCCGCCAGCTCTTCCCCAGCCCCACTCAGATCTGGGCAGACCAAATCTGTCTCGACTGTTCCTCCGAGCCGAGCTTGGGAGACCCAGCCGCAGTACATGGTCCCCGCCTTGGAAGGGACAGCTGGCCAGGAACGTGGACACACATGTACGCAGGTTCCAGATTTGAGGTCCCTGCTCAGTCCTAGCCCAGGTGGGGCTGACCCTGTCTCCCAGCCACCTGCTCCTGTGGCCGTTACACCTTCCATTTCGGGACTCTCATCTCCGGGAGGGCGGGATGGGACCTACCTGGAGACAGGCAGGGCCCAGGCCGGGGGCTGGGGAGTGACAGGGCGGCGAGGACCATAGGACATCAGTGCTGAACCGACCTTGGGGTAGTTGTGAGTTTTCAGTTCTTTGCTAATTCCACCCTCATGCTCAGTCACTTTAGTGCTAGACAGACAGTTTCGAGAGGAGTCCTCTGGAGTATCTGCTCCTGGCGCTTTGAATGTCTGCGAGGCACCTTATGTGCATGAATGCGGGGGCGGGGGGGGGCTCTGCAGAGCGGACATTATTATCCCCACTTTACAAGTGAGGCTCAGAAGGGTTCTGTGTTTGCCTCCAGCCGCCCCTCATCGTGAGCCAGCCTGTGTTATGTTCCCTACAGGCAGGGTTCCTAAGACTTAGGGCAAGCAAGCAGGGGAGACCGTATTACCCCAATTTGTGCGTTACGTGATGTGCTCTGGTCTGACTAGAATGCCTCCACCTTTTGTCTTTTATCACTTTAAGCCTGAGAGGGGAAGGGAAGTGACCCAGCAGACCATTGAGTGTTGCCGACGCAGCATTTTCCTGGCCAGTCAGCACCTCAGCAGTCACCAGTCACACCCTGGTTTTACACACCACAGGGGGAGGCTTTGAGGTTCCCTAGCTTATCTTGATGGAACAGAAGCCAGACAGCAGGTCTTTGGAACCCTAACTCATTCAGAATTATGATAGAAAATTCAAGAAGCAACAATATGTGAACATTGAAAAAGCAAACAACGACATGACAAACTTGGCCAATCTGGCACCCTTTACAACCCCAGGCCCAGGCCATGAAAATCCCCATTGGACCCTGGGTCCGAGGCTGATGATCCCACATGGCCTCTGGAATGCGCAGAGGAAGAGCCGGTCATGTTCGAGATCACTGATGGGCATTTATTCATCTAACGAACATTTGCTAAATGTATATTCAGCCATATGTGTGCCTGGAGATGGAAAAATGAGTATGACACAGTCTCTGCCCTCACAGGGCTCAGAGTTGTCTTAATACACCCTCATTGCAAGGCAGTAAACCATATTGGCCAGGCGTGATGACCCTCAGTTGCTGGGCGTATCCGTGGTTCACAGAACAGTGTAGCCGGGATGGGCCTTTGAAACTGACCTGCTTAGAGCAGATCCCCTGACCATTCAAAACAAACCAGCCGAGGGCAGGCCAGCATTGCAGAAGGGGAGCCACGCAGAGAAGACGTACCCCACGGAGCCTAGAATGACCTACAGGAAACACCAACCTGACCGTGTCCCTCCTCTGCTTAAAGCCCTTCCCCAGGCTCCCTGTCATCTCCAGGCCCAGGCCCTGACTCTTCCATGGCATCGGAAGGCTTGTGTACCCCAGGCCAGGCCACCTGTCCAAGCCCCTCGGCATCCCTCTGTCCCGTGCTTATGGCTTGGACTGCACAGGCGGTGAGGTTCCCGAGACAGGCCGTGCTGAGTCCTGCCCCTGGAGTCCTGGCTCTTGGCCTTGCTGGCCGTCTACTTGCCCTTTCAAACTCAACTTTAGGTGGTGTCCCCTCCATTCCTAGGTGCCTCGGCGTGGGGGGGTGTGCCCCTCCCTGAGATTCCATAATACAGTCTGCTCATTCCTGCCCTTAACCGTATGGCCCATGTCTTGGGCAGGACCTACATCTTCTTTTTCCTCGGCTTGTCACTATACAGTAGTTAGAGGCAACATCAGGGCTTGTTCTTTGCTGGCTACTCACGAGGGGCTTTACACGATCCATGCCATTTAATCCGCACCATGACTTACGTGTTTGTCTTATTCTTCCTTTAAAGAGAAGGAAAACAGGGCTCCTTGGAGGCTCAGTCGGTTAAGTGTCTGCCTTCAGCTCAGGTCATGATCCCGGGGTCCTGGGATCGAGCCCCGCTTTGGGCTCCTTGCTCAGTGGGGAGCCTGCTTCTCTCTCTCTCTCAAATGGATAAAATCTTAAAAAATAAAAATAAAAAATAATAAAGCGAAGGAAACCAAGGCCCAGAGAGGTCAGGTGTCTTGCCAAACTCACAAGAGAGTCAAGATTTAAGCCCACACGGTCTGACTCCAAGCCCAAGAGCTTAAGCAGTGAATGTCCGTGGAATGCGTGAGTTGACTAGCAAGTGAACTAGATGTGGGGTAAGCAGTCCTGGGAGACTGCGTGTGGGAGGCAGTGACTGGACCAGAGATGAGGGCCATGACCTGGTTGTAAGGAGGGAAGGGCCTCTCTTAGGGCTTCAAGCCAATGTGAATAAACTGTACGAGAGGAACATCACGTCCAGCGAGCTGACCGCGGCGTTGAGGACTCTGCACAGGAAAGTTGGCACGATGTCATCATTTGGTGGGAAATAGTCTGGACTAGCAGCCCAAAGGCTGGCCTGGTTTCAGGTCCTGGCTCTGGTGCTGTGTGATCTAAATGGAGTGATTTGACCTCTCTGGGCCTCAGCTCTGTCTATAAACTGAGCAAAGTTGGATTCGGAGCCCTCCAAGCCTCCATCCAGCTCTGATATTTTGCATGTCTGAGAGTGGGTGAGGGAGCGAGGAGGGCAGTTTGGAGGCCCTGCAGGTGTGACAGATGAGAGCTGGGCCCTCATCAGGCTAGCTGCCCATTACAACTTCAGGACCACATCCCCATAAAGCCGGGGAGATCAGCACATTTTCTGTCTAATTAGATAGTGTTAACTTATCAATTTTGAATGAGATAAGTTTCGATGTACGATGTCCTGAATTGCTCCCTGGAGTGCTCATTAGTCACTTCCCCTGCAGCTGCCCTTATTGTTTTCCAGATGCCGGCGAGGGACCTGGCATTTCCCTTCCCCAAGAGTAGGGCGCACGAGGCCGAGCCAGTGATACTGGCATTGGTTAGAGGGGCTGACCGGGCCTGGGCGGGGGGCCTCCTCTCTTGCCCTTTACCCTCTGTCCTTGCCAGAGTGATTGCCTTCCATGACGTTCCTCAAATTCAGATCCCTCCGGGACTGGGCCACAACTCTGGAGGGCCACAACTGAACTCAGCAAGCATTAATTAGGCACCGAGTGTGCCAGGCACCTTGTATGGGTAACCTGAATGTTCTCTAGGCTGGGGGGAGGGAGGTATAAATGAGGTCATATTAACATTAATGTCCAAATTGCCCCAACTGCAGGTCTCCCAGCCCCTTATCATCTTTCCTAGTATTGAAGGTGCTTCGTAGGATGGAGCTTCATACAGGCTGGCAGTAAGTTGGTCCATTGTCTTTATTTCTTCCTACCCTTCCCACCGCCGGACTCGGCATGGGATCCCTCCTATTGCTGCAGTCTCTGCCATGACCTCCAGGTGGCGCTGTGCCCCCATGGTTGAGGCCGGCTGAAGGCCTCCGGAGCAACCAAGGCTGTGTGCTTCCCAAGGTCTGTGCAAATTTTCTCTCCCCTGAGGACCAGGGAACAGGCCTCGGAGGATCCTGAGGATCCCGGACTGCTGATCCCAGGTCAGGCGGGGCACAGCCTGGAAAGGGGAGAAGCAGGGATTTTTCTCTCTGGTTCCTTCCTTTCTCTACCCAACTCACCTGGAAGCTGGGTGCAGACGTGAAAGTTTTGAGAAGCCCGGAAAATTCTGGGGGAAAAAAATCCCCCATTTCTCCCCCGATAATTTCCCAGGCATTCACATCTTTAAATATACTAACCATGATTTCTTTCAACAAAAACGAGACATGCATAATGCATCACACGTTCTTAAAATACCCAAATGACTTCATACTGGTAAAGGATGCTTAAAAAAATTGTATGGCATAGATTCTAATTCTCCCCCCAGAAGCATCTTCTCAGCAGGAGAAAGGAGGAAGCTTCTCTCAGCCTGGCCTGCTGTCCTTGCTCTCATCTCTTCTGTCCTGTCTTTGCCTTTTGCCCCCTCGTCCAAGTGCCCAGCTTCTCTATCCCCTGCTCTATTGCCTCTTGTCATCTGCCCTGTTTGCCTCTTGCCTCCCAGTGCAGGTAAGAGTTTCTTCCTCTGCGTGTGGCTCTGTCTTCCTCCCCCAAGGCTTTCTTAGCCTCTCTGCTTCTGTCTGCTTCTGCAGGTCTGTCTCTTCCCATCTTTCTCACCTGTGCCTGGCACCTGCCCTCGCACACTGGATTTCTTCCTTCCCCATCCCCTGTTCAGGCAGGGAAGGATGGCGAGGCCATCCTGTGGCCATGCAGCGGCCTCTCCTCACTCTTCTCCCCTTCCTGTTCCATAGGGAGTTCCTTTCCTAGGGAGAAAGGACCCTTCTGCCCACCCCTGGGAGAGCTTAGGTTGTGGGACTCATGGCATGGGGCTGTCGCCTGCAGTGGCCCAACAGCACCTCACCTGATCCATATAATCTCCCTTTGAGGCTGATCTTGTTACCCCCCTTTCAGAGCTGAGAGGAGTTCTGGCTCAGAGGGGAAAGTGACGGCACCCACGTCTCGTAGGTAGGAAGGCGTGTAGCTGGGATTGGCTCGGGTCTTCTGATTTACCCTCTTTTACTTGCTCTTCATCAGGTCGAGTAGACCGATCTCTGTGCTGGGAGACCTGGGGTCTTGGTCCTGGCTCTGTCTCCAGTGGGGCAGCTCGTCTTCCTTGTCTGGGACCGGCTTTTCCCTCCTGTGGAGTGGGAAAGTACCTCCTGTCTGTCCTGCCAGCCTTACCTGTCCCCATGGACCTGAAATGACATGGCATCCATGGGATGGGCAAGTGCTTGACTAACAGCCAGTGGAGGCAGAAGGGTCCGGAGCCATGCACAGCCCCTCAGCGGGCTCAGGAGTCAGTGGCCACATTCCTCAGGCTTGAGCCACCACAGGTCTGACCCCAGGTTTGGGGGAGAGGCAGGGGTGAGGGCTTCTGGCCTTCAGCTGTAAAAAGCCCTGCTGTTGTCGCGGGAGACACCAGTGGGGACTGGCATTTGTGGGATCTAGTCCGTGTTCTTTATCTAAGGGGCCCTGGGGGTTCAGAGATCCCCTGGAAACCAGGTACACAGTTTTCTGCTCCTGGGAAAGAGAATCCATGTCTTTTATCAGATCTTCAAGGAGTCCTCGGCCTGCAAGAGGTTTGCACTCTCCCATCTACACCCCCTCCATATCTGGGGGTAGGCCCTGGTGCAGAGACCAGAATGGGCTTGTCCCTGGTTTGGTGACTCTAGGGGCCCAGGTGTCCTCAGGGAGGCAGTGTTGCCCAACAGTTGGGAGCTCAGGCTTGCCTCCTCGTGGCTGCCTCTCCTGGGCCCTTGCTGCTCTGGGCTTGCCACTCAACTTTCCTGGCCGCAGGCCCTTAGAGATGGTGTAAGACACATGAAAGTCACTCCCAAGGTAATCATGAGCATGGATTGTCTACAGCCATTAGCATGATCCGGGGCCTGGTAAGCTCCTGGTAGTGACTGGGCAGGAGGAGTTTGGGATCCGAAGGTGGTGGTGGCCCTTTCTGAACTTGCTGGGGTCAGCTTCTTCTTCGTCCCCTTTAGCTCAGCTCATTGCCCTGGTGGGGTCAGGGGCTCTTTCATCAGCGGACTTTGGGCCTCTTGGGAGCTCTGAACAGACGACGGCCGACACGTGGGTAAAGTATTCAGAGCCCGGGCATCAGAGCCAGACCACAGTTCCCAGTCTCCTGAGCTTCCCCCACGTGTGCACAGGGCTAAAAGTGAGCCTGCCCTTGTCTGCCCCTAGGCTGGTGAGGATGTGCGGGAGCACCTTGGCGCCAGGCCTGTCCGCTGCGCTTTTTTCTCCCAGCCCAAGAGGGGCTACTGTTTTCCAGTGTGGCGCAGAGCCCCAGCACCCCAGCTGCTCCGTCTGGTTTGGGGGCTATAGGCAGAACTGCTCTCTTAGAGTTCTGGGACCCCTCCCTCCCTCCCTCCTCCAAGTGAGTATGTGGAACGAGGAGGGTGGGGAAGAGCACATTCAGGACACTACCAGTTATCCCCTTTTCATGTTCTGGTGACATCTGGCCCCTAAGCTTGTCCTCACCATTCCTTAGGTTTTCCTGAAGAGCTTGTGGGACTCTTCCTTTGTGGGCTGTGGGTACAATGAAAATTTTAAAAATTACCCTCTGATCCTTTTATTTATTTTATCTGAAACACAGCAAACTTCCTTGTTGAGAAAGGCCCTTTTATTTTCTGACTGATCCTTCGTTGCTGGAGCTCCCCGCCCCCATATAGTTCTGGGTATGCTGATGCTACGAAGAGCAGGGGGAGCTCTGGGTTCCAGCAAGCCCGGTCAGGCCTCAGTTTCCCCATCTGTAAGGCGAGGAGGCTGGGCTAGATAAACTCTACGGGTGGTTTCCCCCTGAGCTGTCTGGTGCTCTGGGCATTCTTTGGAGACCCTTTCAGAAGAATGGCCCTGGGCTGGGAGGGGCCCAAAGTGTGGGTCTTGAGCCCCTAGGTCCCCAATGGCTTGCCCTTTGTCTATTTTTTTATTTACTGAGGTTTCTTGTAAGATGTTTTCTGAAGAAAATGTCTTGGTGATTAGACAAGTGAAGGGAAGCAACTAAGGGTCCTTGAGCTGTCCAGGGGAGGGACGGGGGAGAGACGGTGCTGCCACAAAAGTCCTCAACACACATTTGCTGCAGGAGTGAGAGAAGCATGAATTCTTGCATTATTGTTCTTTGATTCGAGGCCTAAGCCCCACCGTCCATGAGTTAACACGCTTCTCTCCCGGTGTGTCCGTGCATTTGTGCATGAGTGTGGAGGTGGGGGGCAGAGGGCCCGCCTGGCTGCACCCAGGCTCCAGTCCACAAGCGGAGAGGGCTGGGGGTGACGTGGGTTGGCATCCAGACTTGGCTCCGAGCAGGGGTGCCCTGCTGCGAGGCCACTTAGCCTCTCTGGAGGTGACCAGCTGGCCATTGACCTCGCACAGCGTCCTGGCCTTCCCTGCTGACGGAAGGCTAGGGTCGGAGCCAGCCCTGGCAAAGCTCTGCATTCCCCGCCCTCCCCTCTGTAGCCGCCTACCTGGGGCTGAGGTATCCCACAGCCTCATTCTTCGCCAAGTCTTGCCATGGCTCTCTGCTGCAGCTGCTTGTGCCTCGGTTTCCCCGTCTGGGTCGGAGAGGGGGAAGGAAACAAAGGGAAGGACTATGTGCCAGGTTTTGTGCTGGGTGCTGCTGGGGCTGGCTTTCCCTGTACCCCACCCACGCTGGAGTAGGGCTCAGTGCACAACAGGGACTTGCCAAGACCTATTACTTCAACTCGGGAATGTCTGTGCCCAAGGGGCTGGGGACATGGTTCAGTCCTGTGGTCCCCAATTCTGTGGAGTCCTAGGGTCCCATGAAGGGGCTTTCAGATGAAGTTTGAGGGGCAAGTCCCTCACTTTTGCCTCAAGGAGATTTTGTCTACTTTAGATTTGGGAGAACTGGCTGACTTTGCAGCTTGGAAAAAAAAAAAAAGACGTGATTTTCTTCAAGTTTCCTATTTTGTAATGTGGGGTCAGAGGCCGAGGGGGAGAGAACCAGCTTCTTCAAGGCCACAAAGAGAGTCAATAGCTGAGAAGGAGAACTGTGTTCATCTAGGACTTACTGCGTATCAGGCATATGATGTGTGTATGAGCTCCGTCCCCGGAACAAACCTGACCGAACAGCAGTAATTATTAGCCCCATTCGACAGATGAGAAAACTGAGGCACCATGAGGTGAAATAATCATGGAGTTAAGAAATGCCAGGTTAGGGGCGCCTGGGTGGCTCAGTCGTTGAGCGTCTGCCTTCGGCTCAGGGCGTGATCCCGGCGTTGTGGGATCGAGCCCCGCATCAGGCTCCTCTGCTAGGAGCCTGCTTCTTCCTCTCCCACTCCCCCTGCTTGTGTTCCTTCTCTCTGGCTGTCTCTCTCTGTCAAATAAATAAATAAAACCTTTAAAAAAAAANAAAAAAAAAAAAAAAAAAAAAAAGAAATGCCAGGTTAGGGATTTGAATGTGGCAGCTGCAGTGAAGGCTGTCCCCTCCCCCCTGGGCTACTGCACTTGACCGTGTATCGCCAGTCTTCCTTGCTGGGTGGCAGGGAGGGCAGCTTCCACTCCTGTCTTACTTGGTCCATTCCTCCATCTGGCCCTGGCATCCCAATACAGCCCTGGGCATCTGGCTCAGAGCCAGCCCCTCAGCTTTGGAGAACGCAGGGATCCCCAGGATGTGTCTGCATCCAAGTCTAGCGCCCCAGGGATAAAGGGATGCCCCCACTGAAAGCTGGACAGGAAGGAGGATTGAGTGCGGCCTTTGTAACCACGGCAGCTGGGAGGGGTAGGGGTGGAGGAATGCCAGGCTCATTCACACTTGCTCTTGTAGAACTGCTGCTTGAATTTGGAGACAGCAGTCAAACTTCCAGTACCTTATCTGTAAAATGGGCCTGACTGTCCCAGTCTTGCAGCTTCTAAAGGCTAAAAGAAGGCTCCAAGGAGGTAATAGTCATGGAAATGCTTTTCTCACTGTCAAGTGCTTGTGTGGGGGTGTGCTTCAGGAAGGGGGTAGGTACTGAGTTGGGAAGGTGTAATGCTGCCACCTTTAACCTTATTTGGAACAGGGCAAGGAAAATCTAAAAACAGATGGGGTGTAAAAGCCGGCTTATCTTCTTACTCTCGCTTGCTGTGTGTGCAGGCTTCCTCGGCCCTCCCTGTGCTGCTCTGCTCACCTCTGTACAGCGGGGACTGTGCTGGGTGCTCCATGTGTCAATTGCATCATAACTCAGCAGCAAGGAGGGAACCGGGTGAGTAGGGTGGTCCCAGCCCCACATGGAGTGTCCCCTACAAAGACCTGGAACCACAGCTGGGAAGAGTGGCTTCTCCTGGCTCCATCACTAGCCTGTGGCCTTGGCAAGTCACTTAATCCCCTTTCTGTGAATATCAGTTAGATGGGGATGCAAGGCCTCCTCTTTCTACCTCGGAAGGTATTTATTTTGAGATGCAAGGTCAATAATGGATATGAAATGCTTTGGGGGAAAAACAGAGAAGCAGGACACAAATGTAAGAGCGTCTCCTTGTACTTCATCATCCTGCTTGTTACGCTTTTGTTTTCTCTTCCAGCATTTGGCCTGGTGCTCACCTCAAAGCAGACACTCTGCAGAGCCTTCGTGAATGGTGAATGGGGCAGCTGGTGGAGGGAAAGCCACAGACCTGCATTGACAAGCTGACACGCTGTGGGCTTTGGGGCAAGCCCCGGAGCCTCTCTCTCAGGGTCTCAGTTGTCCCCTCAGTGAATGAGGAGGTTGGGCTGGGTCATCCCTTACGGATCCCGCCCCCCCCCCAGCTCTGACAGCTCCGAAGCAGGAATGAATGAAGGGCTAGTGTTCTCTCACTCATGAAGCACCAGGAGCCTGCTTCCATGTTGCTTTGCTAAGAGTCCTGTGAGGCACCCAGGCAGCTAGCCAGCCCCATGCCCCATTTTACAGCTGAGATTACGGAAGTTCAGAGAGGGGACATGACTTGTCCGAAGTCACACAGCTAGCCAATGACAGGATAGGGATACAAACCCAGGAGTGACTCCCATTCCACACCCATCCCAGGTGTTCCACTGTCTCTGTCTCCCGTTTCTCAGCCCCCTTCCCCCCCTGTCCCCAAGGTGCCGGGCCTCTGGGCCCAGGACGCTTTTGCATAGTGGGGGGGGGGTGGGCTGGGCTGGCTCCTCTCAGGTAGCCCCCTCCACCAGCTGTTGTGTCACTAAAAAGCCACACCCATTTCCCTCCCGCCTGCCCCCACCCGGAGCTCTGGAATGAGGGGGAGAGTGAACTTGAGGGTGTTCTTTCACTGAGGATGGGACCAGGCGCAGGGCCGGCAGGCTGAGCCAGTGGAGACCTCGCCCTAGCCCAGCCTTCAGCAGGTTGCACGACCTTCGGACGGTTGCCCCTCTCGGTGGTCAGGCGGGCTCCGCCGAGTGAAGCCGGTCTCCAGGGGGAGAGCAGGTGCTGTTGGCTCTAGGCGAGGATAACGAGCCCTCCTCACGCACCTTACCCCCTCGGAGTTACCATCTGCCTGGCAGATGCGCCTCCCAGGCCTCTGGGGCTGCCCCGGTCTCCCTCCCGGGACCGGGAGCTCGCTCCTCGCCACGGAAGCCACAGTCTCTCCCCAGGGCTCGAGGCTGTTGCTGGCAGGGAGGTCCCCCAGGGCAGAGGGCTGCAGGCCCGGGGCGTCCCCGGAGGAGGAGGCGGCGGACGCCGAGAGCCGGGCATCCCGGGCGAGCCCGGCGTAATGAGGCGCTCCCCTCTCCTCCGGGAGGCGGGGCTGCCCCCTCCCCCCATCCGCCCCCACCCCGAGGCCCCGCGGGAGCCCGAGTCCCAAGCCTCGGCCCGGGAGCAGGGCCTTCCAGGGCGATCGCAGTGGGGGAGGGAGGGGGTGAGGCCTAAGGGGCCGGGTCCCGAGCGTGTGAAGTGGGGCGCCAGTGTGGTGGGGGAAGGGTCTCCCTGTTTTGAGGCTGGCGCGGGAGGCTGCGTCCTCAGGTCGCCCTCCGACCTTTCGCCCCAGTGTCTGTCCCCGTGGGAGACTGGTGTCCATCTGTCCTTCCAGGCGTGTGGTCTTCGGTCCGCTCCCCCCCAACCCCCCTCCCTTCCGCTCCCGGC
>NC_048219.1:1194020-1263809 GCF_002007445.2 Ailuropoda melanoleuca | reverse complement strand
GGCCGGCCGCCCCCGGCCCCAGCGCCGCTGACCCTGTCCGCCGCGGGCGGGGACGCGGGCGGAGGAGGCGCCGCCGCGGAGCCCCCGGACGCGACCATGTCGGAGGTGCTGCCCTACGGCGACGAGAAGCTGAGCCCTTACGGCGACGGCGGCGATGTGGGCCAGATCTTCTCCTGCCGCCTGCAGGACACCAACAACTTCTTCGGCGCCGGGCAGAACAAGCGGCCGCCCAAGCTGGGCCAGATCGGCCGGAGCAAGCGGGGTGAGTTCACGGCCCCCTCCCCGGCCTCCCCTTTTCTTGGGCGCCCAGGCCTGGCCGAGGTTTGGGGGCTCTTCCGCCCCGGGACCGGGTTCCGACCGAATGGAATCCCATCGCGCGGAGCTGGGGGGATCCCGCACTGCGGGTCGGGCACCGGCCGGCCGCCGAAACCCCTCCCCCTCAGCCTGATTGCCGCTGGGGTCACCCAGGGGGCGTGGCGGCCTCGAGCTGCCACCGGGGCTGGAAGGTTATTCCCGGGTCCCCACCCGCGCTAAAGTTTGCTTTTCGATTTCTACCCCCTTCCCTTTGGCGCAGTGTAGTCGCAGCTGTACTCGCTCTATAACCCGGGGGGGGGGTGTGCCAGGGCTCCCCAAGAGACGGCGTGGAGAACTGCTGGGGGGGACTCCACTCCCGCTGGGAAGGCGAGGGGTTTTCGGGGCGCATGGGCTTCTCATTGTTACTTAGCAGGGGGAGGGGGTGGCCGAGTCCCAGCGCTCGGCGCGGGAGCTGGAAAAGCCCGGGGGAGACTGGGACGCAGAGAGGCTCGGAGAGGAGCTCCAGAGGAGCGGGGACAATGAGGGGGACCGACAGCTGCCCGGAGATACTGAGACGCAGAGATGGGGGGCTGGTGGGGGGGGGAGGCTGGTGGCGGATCGGGGGAGACCGAGAGGGGCAGAGGCCGAGACAAAGCTCGGGAGAGGGAGCCAGAGCGGGAGAGACAGCAAGCCGGGGACACCAGCCGGAGAAGGACAGAGAAGCAGCCGAAACAATGAGGGAGACCGACACCCCAGACGGAGAGAGACCCAGAGACCCGACAGGTGACGGCCACGCCGAGAGACTGATGGCGGGACTGAGGAAGGCGAGGCTAGGTAGAGGTGGTGAGAGAGGCGGAGGGACCGGCGGGAAGCCGGCAGCGCGGCGAGGCTCTGACCTTTGCGGCGGCGGGCGGAGCGGAGGGGGCGCGCAGGAGGGAAAAAAAAAAAAAAAAAAAAAAAAAAAAAAAAAAAAAAAAAAAAAAAAAAAAAAAAAAAAAAAANGCGCCCCCGCGTTCCCCCTTGCACCACACACCTCCGCACCCTCAGCCTTGGCCACCCGCGCCGCGCTCGGGGCACCCCCGAGGGTCCCCGACCCGGAGACCTTGGCACCTCTCCACCCTCTTCTGCCCGGGAGCCTTCTTTCTAAATAAATGCGCCGGGGGAGGTGCGGTGGGGTGAGGACGCGGCCAGTGCGCGTCTCGGCTGCGGCCGGGCCTGCGGGATTTGCGCCCTTTCTGCTGCCTTTTCTCAGAGCCGAACCCGGACGCTGCCTGGGGTTCGAGTGGGGTGGGTGGGAGCGGTTCAAAGCGAAGCAGCGCAGGATCCCCCCCGGCAGAGACAGAAGAGGTCTGGGCTGTGTCAACGCGCGAGAACCCCCCCTCCCCTCCCCCCCGGAGACCCCCGGCGAGGCCCAGGCACGCTCACATCTCCTTTTCTCCCCCTTTTTTTTTTGCAGTTGTTATTGAAGATGATAGGATTGATGACGTGCTGAAAAATATGACAGACAAGGCACCTCCTGGTGTCTAACTCCCCCAAAGACAATGAGTTAAGGGAGAGTAAGAACGGCGGCAACAGTTATTGGCAAAAAGAGCATGAAAAAGAGAAAGCACTTTGAAATTTATTACTAGCTTGCTACCCACGATGAAATCAACAACCTGGATCTCGTGTCAGGCCAGGAGACAGACGAGGCGGGAGGAGGAGGAGAAGGAGGAGAAGGCCCTGGGCTCCTCAGCAAAAATTAAAATAAAAAAAAAATTAAAAAATTTAAAAATCACTATATACACACATATAAAGAAATAAAAAAGTCTCAGTTGCAGCTATTTGTCAAAATTAATATCCATTTCTTTTTATACACAGTGAATATTGCGCAATTATAGATCTGGATTTTGAACCACTTAAATAATGAAACGGCAACACCGGGTGTTTTGAGGTGTTGGCATTCTTCGCTGATTTGGCTGTTCCCAATGTTTACATTATTTAATCTTGCAAAAATGATTCTGTGCACTTGGATGTGAAATGCTGTCCGGTTTTATTTTTTTATGTTGTTATCCTTGGGTGTACGAAAAATCAGCAAATGATCTCTATAGATACTCTGTTTTATTTTGGTCATCATTTGAAGTTATCAGGAATGTGTTTAAAACAAGAAGAGAACTTTTCTAAGGAATGATACATAGGAAGAATCCTTGTTTTATTTTAAAATGACTTGTAAAGCTTGTGTTTCTTTGTTGCTGCAAGCTATTTGCCCAAGTTAATGCAAATGGACACATTTTATATGTCAGGAAAAAAACCCACAAAAACAAAGAAAAAAATGCTTGAGCTTTTTCTAACCTCTTCCTGCAGTCTGTTGTGTGAGCAGCCTGTTTTTTTCTCTAATATTGTGTCAGTTTATTCTCTTTAATGGGCTGTAAAAAAAATGTAATCACAAGAGTGCCAAATATCTTGAAATGCCAAAAGGCATTTTGGTTTCTTTTCTTTTTCCCTGTGCTCTGAGTCCACGTAAAGGAATGCTTGGAGTGTCTTTTCTGTTATTTATAGGGGTTCTCTTAAGGCACACCAGCTGCCTGTTTTGCATGGTATTTGCAAAAAAAAAAAACCCGCCTCTTGCGTGAGGAAATCTTTTACCATTTTTTTGTTTGCAACTTTGGACCTCAAGAGGTTTCTTCCCTTCCCTGTTCCCTTTTTTCTTAATTCGATATTCTGGATGTTGCACCTGTAACCAGCACGCAGGGCTCTTTCTCCGATGTATAATAAAAGAACTGTCCCTGTGTCTCACTCCTCTCTTGTCTCTGCTTCGGTTTGGGGGACTTGCTTTTTGCCTGCTGGCTGCAGACGGGAAGGAGGGACTGGTAGCTTTGGTTTTGGAGGCAGCAAGGCCGTGTGGAGGGCCCTGTGGGTTGGGCTCGAATGGCAGGAAGGACAGTGAACCGGCAGGGCCATCGCCGGAGGGAGAGTTCATTCCATTTGGATTTGCTTAGGGCTCTCCCTGCTTCCGTGTGTGGTCTCTGCCATCCCTTGTGGGGTGTGGAGAGAAGAAGGTCCCCTGTGTGGGGAGGCGGGCAGTTTTGTTAAGAGCAATGTTTAGAGGCTGGCGGACTTGTATTAAAATTCCAGCGCCTTCACTTGCCAGCGGTATGGACTTGAGCAAGACACTTCCCTACTTGAAGCCTCAGTTTCCAAACCTGTAAGGTGGGGATCCTGCAACGCCTGGCTCTTGGGGTTGTGGGAGGCTTAACACCACACCCAGCAGGCGGGAGCACTCGGTACGAGGCCGCTATATGCCCATAGGATGCTTCACCAAGGGCCATCTGTCCTCAAAGGCAGGGCTGAGGAGCCCCCACACTCTTTTCTCCTGCACCTTTGACTTCCAGAGTTCACAGGCCACTGCAGAGTTCATGGGTCACCATATAAGGGATGGGCCCTGTCTTCTGGGGCCCACAGCCTGGTAGGTCTCAGGGTTCCCCCAATCACCACTTGAAAAGGCTCATTATGAAAAAAAAAAAAAAAAAACCACCTCAGTCCCTCTTTGGGCTCTGGGGACAGTTGATGGTGGTGGAGCTGCTCCCTGTGGGAGGAGGGCTTGGGAGAAGGATTTTGGCTGAAGAAAGGCCTGGAGAAGTTTTTTTTTCGGGGGCTGTTCTGCACCCAGGAGCCTCAGTGCCAGGAGCTTTTAATGTGTTTGTTGTAAAACTGTCAGCCAGGGAGTCACAACACAGCTCACAGTGACAGGAGCCTGATTGTGACTCAGACATCAGGTAAGACAGGCCCCAGGGTGGTGTCGGTGAGGGTGGGGGGATAGGGGCTCCAGAGGGCCTGTGGGGGAGGGGGTGATGTCTCATCCCCCTTCCCAGGCAGTGGGGGCCTTGAGCCTCAGGAGGGCCCAGCAGAGAGGCTGGACATCCTATCAACCATTAATAGGAATGGTGGGCAAGTGGGAGCTGGTGGGGCCAGCAGGATGATAGGGGATGGCAGCTTGGTTTTTCCCAGGTGAAGGACCCCATTCCCGAACCCAGCTCTCTGTCCTGCCAACCACAGAGAATCCCAGTGTCTTGGAGCTGATGGGCCTTTAGGCACCACAGAGCCCGACTCTCTTTTCCCCTGTGCTTTTCCCGTGAGAAGGTGGAGGGGTGCCACACCGGAGTTAGGGGCAGGGCCCACTTTCTGCTTGGCCTCAGTCGGCCAGGAGGGGTGGGAGCTGTACGATGAAGGCACATCTCGGTCCATACCAGGAGTAATTACTGCTTACCTGCTCAATACACAGTTGCCCTTCTATTCTCTCGCATAAACGACCCGGCAACCCTGGAAACCCACAACGATTAACTCTCTGGTGGGTGAAGAAATTGATGCCCCAGAGCGGCTAAAAGGACCACAAAACACACTGCATTAATTGAGCTTTTACTCTATGCCAGGCTCACAGTAGCCCTGGGGAGTAGGCATTATTCTTATCCTGATTGTATAGGAGAAATCAGGGCTCGGAGATGTTAAGTAATTTGCAGAAGGTCACCCGGCTAGGAAGTCGGCTCGGCGGGAGTAGAACCCAGAGCCCGTGCTCCAGGATGGGGGACGCAGGATCATCTGACCCCAGACCCAGGCTCAGTCCCAGCTGCAGCCATTGTCCTTCAGCCTTCAGGGTCCTTTAGTTGGTTCGTTGTTTGGAGGTTACGCTCTCTGCCCCTCTGCACCACAGACAATGACATAAGGGGTCAGGAGGGAGGCAGGGCCCGATATGTCAGCCAAGGTCTGGAGCTGCCCTCTGCTGGGAAGGGGGGAGCACGGGAGCCCTCTGCCAACGCTCTGGGTCCATTTTAATAAGTGATGTATTAAAATGTTCTTGCTGAGGCCACCCCGTCAGCCAAGGCAGGATCCTCTGCCTGGGAAGACAGTCTGCCTTTCCCGGGGACTGCGTTCAGCCAAAGGGAATATCAATCTTTTAAATATACTCTCACATAGGGGTAAACATTTGTTGTGAAGGCATTTTGGGGACTGGGCAGATATCAAATTATACCAAGTGCAGAATATGTTTGAAGTATCCGGTTAGGTGGCAATAAATACGGAAAAGGCCATTACAAGTCCAGGGTGGGGGAGGGTGTCTGCAAGCCTCCACGCATCGATCCGGCAGCCAGGGCTGCATTGTTCAAACTTCACTAATTGAATGCTTGTAATAAGCATCCATCTCCATGGATTCTGCTTCCGTGGCCTGTCCAGGTTGACAGCCTGGAGGGATAGCAAAAAGCACCTCTAAGGGGGAAATTGGCAAATTGAGTTTTAAAAGAAAGAGACTTGCCCATCACTGGATTAAAGGATTAAATAGGCACTCCTTCCTCTCCCCTGCTTAGAGCCTGGTGCATAATAAGTGGTAGCCATCAGTGAACGTCTATGAAGTGCCTACTACGTGCCAGGCAAGGGACTTTCAAAACCTAGCAAACAGATCTTGTTGCATGAAGCGTCTTTGTAGAAGTACCCACGGGGGAGGGGGGTAGCGAGGGGCAAGGGAGGCACCACTGCGGCATTGGGGAGCAAAGGGATGGGGAGCAGTTTGGAGGAGTCCACTTGCCTATTATCTTCATCAGCTCCTCAACATCCCCAATAAATGCAATCCTAAGTAAATCTGAATGCTTGTTCTCCAAAGGCCCTGTTAAGAGAAGTCTCCTACCCACTTCTAACCACGTTGCCAGAAGTCTTCCCTCTTCGGATGGGGACTCGGATGGGGACTTGCAGGCACGGACTTCTTGCCCCAGAGAGGGAAGAGCATGGCCCTCTGCTTGGATCTTCTCCTTTGACAAGTCCTCAAATTTCATTCATTTGACAAATATCAACTTAGCACGCGCTATGGGCCACACACTGAGGATACCGCTGTGCAGAAGGGGGAGTTTTCCTTGGGCTTGGAAAGGATGACAGTTCCGTGGAAACAAGGTTGGGCTGGGGTACCGCCGAAGTCAGCAGCTTGGACCCTTGGTGCAGGCAAAAAGAGGGAACCAAAGAGAACTGGGTCTTGGGGGTTGCCTGAGTCCCACTTTTCAAAAAATACATTTTTACTTTAGAACAGTTTTAGATTCACAGAAAAGTTGTGCAGACAGCACGGAGTTGTCAATACCCCAACTCAGTTTCTTCTATTGTTAGCATCTGACATTACTATGGTGCATTTTTCTTTTTTAGATTTTATTTATTTATTTATTTTGAGAGAGAGAGCACGAGCAACCACCTGTAAGAGCAAGGGGAGGGGCTGAGGGGGAGGGAGAGGAAGAGAGAATCACTGAGTGCAGAGCCCAACTCGGGGCTTGAACCCAGGACCCTGAGATCATGACCTGAACTAAAACCAAGAGTCAGACGCTTAACCGACTGAGCCACCCAGGCGCCCCACTATGGTACATTTTTTGCAACTAAGGAAACAACACTGGTACACCACTATTAATGAAACTCCGCAGCTCATTTGGATTTCATTCCTTGTTTACCTAATGTCCCTTTTCTGTTGCAGGATGCCATCCAGGACACCACATTTCAATTGGTCATTGAATCTCCTTAAGCTCCCCTGGGCCGTGATAATTTCTCAGACTTCCCTTGTTTTTGATGGAGTACTGGTCAGGTATTTCGTAGACGGTCCCTCCACTGGGGTTTATCTGATGTTTTTGTCATGGTTCAACTGGGGTTATGGGTTTTGGGAGGAGGACCGTGGAGGTAAATCGCCCTTCTTGTTACATCATATCAACAGTACGTGCTATCAGCATGACTTATCACTGTTGCCACTGACTTTGATCACTCCACTGGGGTGGCATTGGTCGGGCATCTCCACAGCCAAGTTACTGTCCCACCGTCTTTCATACTGTCCTCTTTGGAAGGAAACCATCATGTGTAGCCCACTTAAGGTGTGGGGAGTTATTTTGATGGGGGAGTATCTCCATAAATTACTTGGGATTCTTCTGCTCAGGTCATGTGAATGACCCACTTTTCGGCCGTTCAACTTTGCCCTGTGTTGGGCAAGCCCACTGTGGTTTAGATGTAATTATGAATTCCAGGCAAACTGGGGAAAACAACCAAAAATGCCCACAAGGCCCAAGGTGCTGCCTGATGACCGATAGATGGAGCCTTACAAAAAAATAGATTAACACGCACACACACGCGCACACACACACACACACACACACACAAACCCAACAACCTTAATAAAAGCAACTTCCTGTGGAGGGGAACTGTCACCCTGGTTAGAAACTGTGCAGAATTTTCTCTTGGAAACCTCAGGCAGCTGCTCTGGTTTATAAAATCTGCCTATTGGAGGGAAGCAGAAGGAAAAAAAAAAGGTTGTCTTTATTCCAGCAACAGAGATTCTCCCAAACCATATGCAAAAATAAATCCGAGGACCGGGCTGTATCCGGGGAAACCTGGCAGCTGGGCTGGAGCTGGTGGGATGGCCCCTAGGGACAGAGAGCTTGTGCCTATGGGTCCCAGCCCCTTCTCCAGTGCAACCCGAAGTCCTGGAAAAGACAGCCTCACCTCGGGGCCCCCCCCACCCCTCATTCTGGAAGGAAGATTTGATTTATTTTGTCACCTCTGACATTGGAGGGTTTGTCCTTAACCCGGGGCTATGCACGCCCACGGGCCTGGAGGAAGGTCCTTGACCCAGAAACAGCTGTTTGAGGACAAAGGGTAACGAGAGGGAAAGGGAGGTCAGGGAGGACTGGCCGAAGGGAGGAGAAGGATCTGGGAATTGTGCCATGGGAAATCCTAACAGAATGGCAATGGGGGCTGGGCAGATGGGGGCAGGCAGGGATGGCAGGAAGTTGTCAGGATAAGGGGTGTCCTGGAAGGCAGAAAGCTGGTAGCCAAGGCCTAAGGGGATTGGTCTGGGAGGGTGTTGGGGCAGAGGAAGTGAACTAATTAATGAACTAAATCCCTGTTTGTTTAAGGACTCATCTGCCAGGGATGGGGGTGGGGTGGGGTGGGTAGTGCTTGGCTGGCACTGGGGAGGCTGGGCTGGCCGGGGAAAGGCCTCCTCTGGCCTTCAGGGACCTCACTGCTTGGTCAATGACCTTTTGAGGACAGTGCAGCGTCAAGAAGCTGGGAAGGGGGGGGCTGTCACAGGAAGCTTAGGAAACCCTTGGGGGAACCCCCAAAGCAGGCGGCCAGCACCTGCGGTAGGTGTCTGTGAGAAACGACTGGTGATTGCATTCCAATCCCAATGTGCCGCCGTGGGACCCTCACCGTGGGCAGTTCTTCCTGCCTTCTGGGGCTCCCTTTACCCATGTAGAAAATTGTGAGCTACTTGTGAGGTGCTCACTGTACACCAGTAATCACTCCACACTCTTCGCATTTAATTAGTTTACTTTTCACAATCCAAGGAGGTAGTTACTAGGATTATTATCCCCATTTTATAGATAAGGGAAACTGAGGCACAGAGCCGTGGCGTCTTCTGCCTGTGTTGGCACAGCCAGAAAGTCCTGGAGCTGGGACTCAACCCTAGGGGCGCTGACCCCAAGGGTCCCCGGTTTCCACCGCTCCAGGATAAGAAGCGGTCGAGCTAGGCCGGGGCCCAGTGCTCCAGAGCCTCGAACGCCCGTCCTCCAGGGGGAAGGGGGGAGGGGAGGCTGAGGATCTGGCAGGCCGTGAACCCTGGACCGGGCCAGCGGTTGCCATGGGGACGGCGGGGCGGAGGCGGCGGGCTGGGCTGGGTGCCCCGCGGGGCAGTTCCGGGGAGCTCCCGCCCGCCGCGGGGTTCCGCCCGAACCAGCACCTGGGGCCGCGTCTTCCTGGCAGCCAGCCGGGGCCGCGTTAGCGCTCCCCTCCCAGGCTGGGGAGACCACAGGCCCCCTGCCGCCGTCTGCGCCTCGTCTGACCTGAACTCGATCCCCCGCGAAGCCGCACTTATCTCCAGTTCATCTGTGTGAATTATTTACTGCGTCTGGCGGCCTCCCCGGCGGCCTCCCGCCTGCCTCCGCCTGCCTCCGCCCTCCGGGTCCCCGTGGCCTCTCCATTTCTCGGTTTGCGGTAGCCCCTGCCCTCCCCATCCAAGAAGTTCAAATGTCAGGCCTCCCCGGAGCACGGGGCAGGAGCTTTCCACCTTCTCCCTCCTTCCCCTGGGAATCCTTGTCCTGGAACAGAGAGAGAGAGAGAGAGAGAGCACTGAACGAGGAGTGCTCCCACCAATTCTTTGGATCAGGGTCACTGGAAATCATCCCCATTTCACCTATGGAGACACTGACGGCTGGAGGGTTTGCCGAACCTGTCCTCCGACAGTCCTCCGAAGGAGCCGGAGGTGGAGACAGTCGGAGTCTGGCTCACACTCTGATTAGCCCTTAACCACTCCACTCAGGGATGGCATGTTGCCTTCCCAGGCCGAGGGCCTTTTCCCAGAACCCGGAGTCTGCTTGGGCACCAGTCACTTCTGTGACAGCCAGGCGCACAGAGCAGGGAGCCAGCCTGGTGTGACTGCCCCCCCTCTTTGGGGTGCTGGGGACACAGGGGTGAGTCAGGTACAGCCCCTGTCCTCAAGTTGCTTCTGTCTGGAGTTGAGGGTGGGGCCCCGGGACAGGGAGCGGGCAAGGCCAGACGTGCGCATGACTAGTTAGGATAACCAGGTGGCAAGTGGAGCAGGAAACAGTGAGTTCTGGGCTGGGGGGCCATTCAGGGAGCAGGTGGCCTTGGGCAGGGCTTTGGAGGTGGAGTTGCGGGTGGGAAAGGCAGTCTGGGTGTAGGGAAGACAGTGCAGAAGGACAGAGGCTGGCACGCCGGGGTTTGCTTGAAAAAGGGCCCGTCCTCTGGGTAGTGGTTGAACAAGGCATTTCTGGTGGTGCTGGCAGGGCTGGGGGTGGGGGCTTCAGGTCAGATCCTGAAAGTCCTTGCAGCTGAGCTCAAGGGTTGGTTTAGAGTAGCTTCTCCACGGGGGCTAACTCTGCCTTCCAGGTGACATTTGGCTGTGTCTGGAGACATTTCTGGTTGTCGAAACGTGGGGAGGAGGGTAGAGTTACTAGCGTCCGGTGGGCGGAGGCCGGGGGTGCCGCCGAACAGTGCCCAGGCCGGCCCCCGCAACCCAGAATTGTCCAGCCCCAAATGTGCTGGGCTCCAGGAATCTGAATTGGAGTGTGTTTCAGAGCCTTTCCCACTAACCAGAATGAGACTGTGGGCAAGTCACTTGAGTCCTCATGCTTTCAGTTCCCTCTTCCCTCAAATGGGCTGATGGTAGCGGCTGGCATTTGAGGAAATCGCTGTTTTTATTTTCTTACTTTCTGCCTGCCTATGTCACCATGAACACTGTGCTTACAGCAGCTCATGCGGTCCTTAGAACCCAGGCACGGATACCACTGCTATAATAACAGCGTGTGGGGCCTTTTCTTTTTTTAAGACTTTATCTGAGAGAGAGCAAGCATAAGTGGGGCAGGGAGGGGCCAAGAGAGGAGAGAGAACTCCATGAGGTGAGCCCTAGTATGACCTCCATTTAACAGGGACAAGGATGGAGAGAGGGCGGCAGCTTTCCGAGGACAACGTCTTGTTTTCAGCTGTCTCCCCAGCTCTAGAGCAGCGTTAAAAGAAATGTTTGTGGGGCAGGAAATGCAGAAACCCTCCGTGGACTTCAGCGAGCTCCTGAGCCTCCTGCACCTGGGAAGACACTGGGGCACAGAAAGGTTGAGGGTCTTGTTTGGAGACACACAGCAGGACCTTCACCCCCTTGCTTTCTGGCTGAGGCCTCAGGAAAGCCCCTGGGTGGTTTCTCTGGGCCACTGGAACCTCACTAGGTTCCTACCACTGGCAGAAAGGGACCTTGAGATGCTCTGAGGGTCCCGGGTCTCCCCGGAGTGCCATCTGAGCCAGAAAGGACTGGCATCTTGGACTGTGACCAAACCTGCAAGTCCGTCAGCTCAGCAGCATGTCTAGTGCCTGGGATTGGACTGATCTACTCCTCTGATGAATGCGGAGAGCGTTCGGATTTAACCCGACCCTAGTCCTGACCTCAGGGAAGTGGGTGCCTGCAGGACACGTGGGAGTGCGGGACACGGTGTTTGGGACCACCGCGGCTGCGCAGCGGTCTACACGCTACATGCTTTCGGAACGCATCTCAGCCAGGCCTCGCAGCAGCGCTCAGAGCTGGTGGTACTGTCCTTCCTGTACGGATAGGGGTGAAAACGAGATTTAAGGAAGTGGGATCCATCCCAGGGAACCAGTGGGGAGGCTGCAGACCAATTATTCCAACCTAGCCTCTCGGATGCCGACATGAACCTAAGCTCCAAGCACGCTTTCCACGAATGGCTTGGGCCTATCCCTTCACTTCTCTGACCCTCATCTGGGAAATGGGACCATGAATCCAGGTTTCAGAGGATTGCTGGAAAGATTTAAAGGTGATGACTAAGACAGAGTATCTCGAGAACCTAGTAGGTTCTTTCCCTGAGCTTCCTGGCAAGCCCCTGAGTCTGAGGTCTGGGGGAGCCCCGGGGTGGGGGGGTTGCCGTGGAGCCAGTGTTGGAGGAATCAGGGCCAAGGGTGGGCAGAGGCTTGGGGGCGGCCTTTAAAGACTGGTCTATGGCGCACAGCCCCACCCACCCAACTCCACGGGTCCCTTCCCATAATGCCGTCCTGCCCTTAGGCTGTAAAGTGGGCGATGCTGCTCTGTCAACCGCCAGCGTGCCTGGGGAGCTTGCCTAACTGGGGAGTGGGTTGTGTGCACCCTCCTCATTCCCTAAACAGCTAGGGGATCACTGGCAGTTAAAAAAGCAGATGGGGGTGTATCTACACCGTAAGCCACCCCTCTTTCCACTTCTCTATAAACCTGCTATGCCCTGGTCACGCTTTCTTTCCAGAATGTCATGTTTTTAATGCCTCTGCACTTTTGCATATGCTGTTCTCTCAGTCTGCCACCCCTTTCTGTCCAGCCAAATCCCGCTCATCCTCCAGGTTTCAGCTGAGATGTCACCTCCTCCAGGAAGCCTTCCCTGAGACCCCTCCCCCTGAATTAGCTCCCTCACTTAGGCTCCTGCGGTGCCCACGCTTCCCTCTGTTGAATCACTTGTCCTCCTGTGTGTTATTGCTGGTCTGTCCTCCTCCATCAGACTGTGTTTCCCTCTTGGGTGGCACTGGGGCTCTCCTGTTGGTCTCTGTTTCCCCAGGGCATCACCCAAATGCCTGGCATGTAGCAGCTCCTCAGGGAATGTTGTTGAATTAATGTTATAATAATAATAATTTCTTGCATATGTAAAGCTCTTTTCCAGTTTCAAAAGCCTTTTTTATGGCAATTATGTCATCTGATCCTCGCAGAGAACTTGTCATTCGAGGTAGGCAGGATTTACATCGGTGTTTCTGTTTTACAAGGCAACAAGCAGGCTGGAAGAGCTGAGGTGTGTTGCCCAGGTGGCTGGCGGGACAGGTGCACTGCCCACACTGTCTGGCAGCCGTGGATAGAGTTGTGATATATTTGGTCCGGGGTGGGAGCCTCCTGAGTTCCGATTCCAGGCTTTCCGTTGGGGGTGGGGTGGGGTGGGGCGTTGGGGGCTAGGAGGGGCTGCTGTCAAGTCCTCGGTGTGGAGTTGGGGCCAGCTTCGCGTGGTGGCGATGCGATGGGTGTGTGAGTCCTTCTCTGGAAGGGGAGGCAGTGGCGTTCACCGCTGTGCTGCTGACGCTATAGGAACACCCAACACTCAGGAAGGAGCGACCCAAAATAGGAGAATGACTAAGTAAACTGTCGTCCATCCACTTGGAATATTTAGCAACCATTAAAAATGATGTTTCTGCAGTTTGTGTGCTGACATGGGAAAGCGCGTATGTCAGAATGCTCAAGGCGAAGAGGAGGATATAAATTGGACCCACAGTAGAACAGTGTTGTGGAACAGTTGGAAGCGGCTCTGCCCCTTCGTGGCTGTGAGCTCAGGCAAGCTAGCGTCTTGGTGCCTCAGGTTCCTCATCTGTAAATCAGGTCTTTACTAATAGTCCCACCTCCAAGGGCTGTTGGAAGGATTAGATGAATTCATACGCATAAAGCACTTAGAACAATGCCTGTCGTATATTGAGATATGGCTATTATATTAATTATTATGATCATCTCAGCTATTGCAAGTATGTAGAAGAAAAAATAAAAAAAGAGGGAAGAAAAGATCAATGCTGCTTTCTTTGGGATGAGGCTTACTGGAGGATTTTTACTTCCTTTTTTTCCACTTCCCTGAATTCTCTGAATATTTTACGACGAGGGCCCATTACTTTTATTATCACTAGAGGATAAGCTATTTTCCCCCAAACCGCAATAGTCAGGGGACAGACTCAGGAACACTTTCCTTTTGGACTCAAGAGGGGTGACCACAGGGAGTCGCCTCCATAATTAACATCTGGGATACACTGAGGACACCCGCATGTCAATATTTTTCCTCTGCCTGGGTCAGCAGCTCCCTGGTAAGCTTTCCCCACACAGATCAGGCTGTCCCTTTCATCTCTCATCTGCTTGGTTAATAATTTTTTTTACGATGCCTATCAAAACAAGTAGCTGAGCTCTTCAAATACCCACAACCATAAACTGTCACCACCTGATGACAATGAGAATTCCCCAGGCAGGGCGCATCAGAGCTGAAACTAAATCATTCTGACCACCCCTGTCATCAACACACTCTCCCTCCATCCAGGGAGACAAGGGCATTTACAGTGAAGGAAACACCAACTGCTGTGCAAGCTGATATGAGCTCTGTGAGCCGGCTGACCCAGCCCAGGCTGCCAGCCAGCCAGAAGGAGGGAGCCAACCAGCTGGCCAGCTGGTCAGCAGAAGACTGTGCCGAGCACACAGTAGGTGTTCAAATATTACTCCTTGTCAAATTCGGTCAGAGTTTTGTGAGGTCTGGCCGATGTGTACGGCTCCATCCTGGGCACTGTCTTGTGTACTGGTATAGACCAGGGGTGCTAAAGGATGTCTTCATCTTTAGGGAGCAAAGACCCATAGATCCTTTCAGGCCCTTCTACTGAGGATGGCATGAGTTCTGGGCTTTTGGGATGGTGGTCCCTGACCCCGGGGTCTATGCTAGACTTTTTTTTTTTTTTTAAAGATTTTATTTATTCGACAGAGATAGAGACAGCCAGCGAGAGAGGGAACACAAGCAGGGGGAGTGGGAGAGGAAGAAGCAGGCTCACAGCAGAGGAGCCTGATGTGGGGCTCGATCCCATAACGCCGAGATCACGCCCTAAGCCGAAGGCAGACGCTTAACCGCTGTGCCACCCAGGCGCCCCGTCTATGCTAGACTTTGATGCAGTTTTCTCCTAATCCCTCTTGGGATATGACTTTAAATGACCATGACTGCCATCATTGCAACATCTTACTACCTCTCACCTCCCCATCTTCCTATTTTTTTAATCCATCCATCCATTCATCATCTATCCATCCTTCCATCATCCATCCATCCATCCCTCCATCCCTCTATCCATCCATCCATCATCTCTCCATCCCTCCATTTATCCATCTATCCATCCATGATCTATCCATCCCTCCATCTATCCATCCTTCCATCCCCCATGCATCCATCCATGATCTATCCATCCATCCCTCCCTCCATCCCTCTATCCATCCATGATCTATCCATCCATCCAGCCATCTAAGCATCCATTCATCCAGCCATCCACTGTGAAGGGTATAATGGTGGGTAAGTGATTTGGGGCAGACTGCCTGGTTTTAAATCACTTTGTGGTCTGAGAGGCAGCAGGTAACCAAACACTGAGGCGGCAAGTGAGTTCAGGGCTCTGTGGATGCAGAGAGGAGAGATCTGACACCCCACTGGAGCCTCGGGGGTGAGGGGCAGCACACTGGGTACTACTGTTGCCATCATCATCATCACCACTGGGATTCATTTGACCCTCAGTCAAATGGGAATCACTGGCTTGTAAACTTTGGCTGGCTCCTGGCATGCCTCCTCCTTCCCCGGCACACTGGCCCTCCCCCCCTTCCCAGCCCCTATTTCTACTCTGCTGCCTTTCCTGGCTCTGTTCCCTGCTCTCCCCTGACTACTCCAGCCCTACTCCCTACCTGTCAAATCCATCTGTTTCCAGAGCCCTGATTCTTGCTGGATGGCAACTAATTGGGTTGATAATCCAGCTGTGTAAATGGGCTGATGGGAGTTAACATGTTCCTGTGACACCCCTCACCGCCCCGGCCACATTTGTCATCACCATCACGCATCTGATAAGCGCACTCACTGTGCCGCATTGACTGCATTATTCAACACCAGTCGTGCGCGGGTGTCATGGATGCGGAACACCGGATGTGCACATCGACTGTGTTATTCAGCATCTTCTGTGCACTTCTGGGGTGCACTTCAACTGGATCCAGACTTCAGCTGTCTTCAAAAGATAGCAGGCTGGAGCGGGAAGGGTGAGGTTCTAGTCAGACGGGCCTGGGTTCAGATCACACCAAACCTCTTGATAGCTCTCGGGCAAGTCACTTAACCTCTCTGAGCCTCAGTTTCCTTATCTACGAAACGGAGATAGGAGTACCTACCCGGATGCTGGACACTGGGTCGTTGCAAACTGCCAGACACCATGTGGGTGGGAGACTCACGCTAGGACCTCTACAGCTCTGCAGACACCCCCCTGCAGAGGTGGAGGTGCGGGCGGCTGGAGATCCAGGGAGCATTCGGAGTGGGCTGGCTGTGACTCGGTGTCAGAGTGGCCTGAGACTGGTTGGTCGTCCCCTGGGTCTAATTACACAGGGCCTTGCAGGGAGTCTTACAAACTGAGGGTGAAGATTTTGCCCACACCAGTGTCCCCCAGAGTCCCAGCCACCATCGCTGGGTGCCCTCCCTCGCAGATTCGCGTCATCCACCCCTGCATCTCTGTGTTCCTTGACTGAAGGGGAGGTTTGGCCTCCCCTCAAGCACTCTGACCCCCTTCCTTGGGTTTCGAATCAGCGCTTAACCTCCCCCAACCCCAATCCATCCATGCCCCAATTCTGCAGGTGTGTATGAAGTCCTACCCACGTGCTGAGGCTTGTGCGTGAAGCAGGGTGCGGTGGGGGACTGGGGCTGAGTGGACGCATCTGGTGCGTGGTTTTAGGCATTCCCTTCCCCCCCGCCCAAGGGTCTGTTTGTGTGGCTCAGTGGGCTCCGGAGTCAGCAAGGCAGGCAGGGACTGGTACTTGATAATAAGAAGCATACACTTACAATGGCCACATCCATTTCGGTGTTTCTGGGTCCAAATACTGTGTCAGTATGTCACAACTCTCCCAGGCCATTGGACATGGGGGCGTCAGGACACTTCCTGAACTGGGATGTGTGGGTTTGAGGTTATGACCTTGGTGGCGATGGGTCAGATGATGGGGGAATGTTCCCCCATCTGAGCTGTGGCAAGGGGCTGGGGCCACAAAGAGACACGTGGGGCAAAGGAGAGAAGGGAGAGGAGGCTGAGGACAGAATCCAGGCAACAGCCGATGGGAAGACCAGGCATGCTCTGAGAGGTGGGAGCAGAACTGGCAGGGACCAGACCAGGAAAGAACTGTGGTCAGTAGCGTCAGAGGAAATCCAAGGCTTGGTGGTCCCCTGGCACTGTTGACCTCAGGTATGGCCACTTATATGACCACAAGGTGGAAACCAAGAGTCAAGAGGTGGGGAGCCTTGGCCATTCTTTGGAGGTAGTGGGCAGTGAGGCGGAGAGATGCTATTGGGGTGGGAGACAGCTTTGGGTGGGATGCAGTTTGGGGCGGAAGGGAAGGGTCCCCTCGGTGCTGGGCATACACTAGGTGTGTGGCCAGTGTTTATTGGCCTGTCATCCTTTTGTCTACAGCACCTTCTTATTCCCCAAGTCCTGCCCGCTCGTGGTAGCTAGTCCACCCCTCAGTAACCACCGAGCCCCTGCTACGTGCCAGGTTCTGTTCCAGGCACTGCGGATGCAGCCGTGAAAAGATGAACAGGATCCTAGCCTTCCAGGCTCTTCCCGGGTAGTGTGGTGAGAAAGAAACGAGCACATTATAACTAAACGAAGCTTCAGCACTGACAAGGGCTCAAATGGAGAGAATATCCTTCGGGCTTTCATCAGAGAAGCAGCATTATTTCAAATGATACAGAAGACGGCTTTATGATAGGGGTTAGACCTCGTGCAAGTGTGGGGACTCGCGGGCAGCCTGCTGCCCCTGCCTCTGGGCTTAGGCGTGAGTCGCTCTAGGCCAGTCCGGCTGGGGGCGAGAAGGAAAGCTGCATGTGGGCATGGGGAAAGACAAACTGGGACCCGATGGGACTCCCTCCGCCTCCGACCTACGCTGGGTGAGCTCCAGGACAAGCGGGCACCCTTCCCCACGGAGCGGTGCACACATCCGGCCCGGGACTCGGAGAGGTTGAGGGGAGATCTGGGAGAGCTGGGGTGGCTGCAGGCCCGGGTGCCATCCCTTGCCAACAGGGTGGGCAGGAGATGGGCGACCAGGGTGCACCCTGCCCCTGACCTTCAGAGCATAATAAGCACAGAGCAGCTGCTGCTTTACCTCGGCTTACAAATCTCTCACTCCCCAGCGCCTGCCAGGGGAGGGGGTCCAGGGAGAAGTCATTTAGGCCTCGGTTGTACCATGTTAGCTCCGAGACATAGTGGCTAGCTTGGAGATGAAGGGGGATCACAGGGCAGGGGTGATGGGGTGGGGGGTGGATGGGGAAAACCCCTCTGAAGAAATGGCGTTTGTGACAAGACCTGGGGAGGAGAGCTGCCGTGTTCTAGGGATTGGGAGAAAAGTGGGGTAACCCAGGGCCTGGAGGTGAGGGCAGAGGCCAAGAGGGGCCTGAGAAGGCACAGAAGCCCCAGTCGGCCATGGCTCAGGTTCAACTCTGGTCTCAGTGGGAAGAGGGGCGGTGATGTGGCCCAGCTCATGCGGGATAGAAGAAGGACTGGGGATGGGGTGGGGTTGGGTGGGAAAGACTGGAAACAGAGTGGGGGTGTTGCTGGGATAGGGCGGCCACCATGGTGACCTAAAGAGGAGATAATGTCGGCCAGAATGGAGGTGCCAGCTGTGAGAAAAGAGAGGGTGGTTGGATTGTGGGTCCATCTGGGAACAGAGATAGGACCGAGGTGGGCTTGTGATGAAGGATGGGCAGGAATTAAGGTCCTCAAGAATAACACTGATTCTGAGATGCTTTGGTCCTTGCTTCTGGAAAAGGCTGTCCTTTCTCTAGTGCCTTCCTTACTAGTGGCCCCTGCCCTCAATGGCCGGGAGAGTCCATCCCCTGTGTCCCCTCCCGTCTCCTCCCCTCCCCCGCCAACACATGGGGTCACCACCTCCATGCCCCCCCCCATAGCTCCCTGCCTCTGGCCTCCAGTCAGCTGTCGGCACCCCGGCTCCTGTGCCTTTAAGACCAGGAGAGAAGGGCCCAATGAAATCTGTCTCCTCCAAGTCCTGCAGAGAGAGAGAAGATAATAAAAGCAAGAACCAGCCTGGGGGGGAAAAAGCAAAGATTTTTATCCTCCCAACCCTGCAAGTTCCCCTCAGGCTCTGAGAACCCTCAGAAGATTTCTCTCCGAACATATGAGTAATACCCAGGGAAAACGCTGTCCTCGGAGCAGAGGGAGAAGATGGACCGATTCTGTCTTTGATTAGAATTTATTTCCAACCTGCAGCCTCCCTGGTGCCAGACTCCCCCATCCCCACCCCTGCAGAGCTTGGTGGCCAGGGAGGCAAGGGGGGTAGGGAAGTGGGGGGGAAGGGACCTGCCCGTCTGGGAGAACTTCCAAGTGTCCCACTGGCAGCAGGGACAGGGAGAAGAGATGTGTCCTCCCCTTGGTGCCCCTAGAGAGAGGGGCCAGTGGGGCTGCAGGGTTAGCCCTGCCCATTGGATTTACTGAGGCCGCGGGAAGGATAGGTGACTGGAGCAGCCGGTCAGGCTGGGCCACCAGCCAGCTGTGTGCGTAGCTTATGTTGCCTCTCACGGTCTCAATTTCCTTGTCTGGCTTTGACATGTTTTTAAGGACCTTCGTGGCTATGATTTTAGGACAAAGGCAACATGCCTGTCCGGGAGCCTGTTTGGTTCTCATCGTGTTGGGCTGGGGAGTGTTCCCAGGACAGCTGTCAGATTTCAGAGTCATGTGGGGCAGAGGGGTAGAATGAGACTTGGGGTAAGGGCTTTCTCCTTTTTTGGGTCATCTCTAGAGGACTGGGTTAAACCATACCATCGCCTCATTCATTCCTTCATTCCTTCACTTACTATTTATTCATCACAGTGCTGGGTGCAGGGGACAAGACATGGTCCCTGACCTTACAAAGTTCCCAATGTGGTGGGGGGAGAAGGGGCAAACACAGGGTGCTGGGGGCACTGAGGAAAGGCCCCTAAGCTGGGCTTTGGAGGTCAGAGGCTTCCTGGGGGAAGGTGACATCTAAGCTGGGACCCAAAGGGTGAAGGGGGGAAGCCTGGGGAGGAGGTGGGGCAGGGCTGCAGCAGCAGGAGGAAAGGGTCTATGCCGAGGTGCAGGTGGGAACAAGCAGGGTGTGTGGAGGGATTGGAACATTCTAGCATGATGGAGAGGAGGCCCGAAGTGGGAGGGGGTAAGTCAGGGATGGGGTCAGCTTTCATCGTGGGGCCGTGGGGGCCATGGAGGGCTTTGAGCAGCATCTCTCTGGGAAGGCATCTGGCCGAGAGCATTTCAGGGCCGTGAGTGTCTCTCTGAGACTCAGGTCTTGTAAGGCCCCACCTCTGGGGCTCCCTTCTCTCACCCTGGAAGTGGACAGTTACGGCTGAAACGTGTGGTGGGGAGCTCGACTATTTTAGGATCCTGCGCTTCAATGGGAAAAGCTTTGGAGAGACGAGACAGACTTTGGCCCCATCACGGAGTCTCGGTGCTGCATCTGGGTGCCCTGGTGGGGGTCAACTCCTGTGCGTGGACTAGCTGGGTGGCCTTCTGTCCAGCTCTGGAAGGAAGGGTGATTGGGATGGGCAGAGCCTCATCTTGGAGTCGAGAGGCATGAGCACTCATCACAGACCGATCTGGTTTTCCAGTATTGGCTCCGTCATGCATAAGCTGGGCATCTTTGGGTAAGTCAGTGAACGTCTCTGAGCCCCAGTTTCCTTAGGTGTAAAATGATATTAATATACCCATTTCCCAGGGTGGTTTTGAGGGTTAAACAAGGTGATGATGATGATGGTGCTGAGGAGGAGGACGACGATATTAAGAGCTAATATTTATTGAGTCCTAAACCCTTTTAAGTGGATGACTGGGGTACACTGTTGAGGTTCCCCTTCGGGACCAAGGCCCTCATAGCCGGTTTCCAGAAGCGTTGCCGGTTAAAAGCTCACTGCTGGGTGCCTCCTGGGAATTGTTCTTAGCCCAAGCCCCCCTTCCCTGGATGTAGCCCCCTGGTCTCAGTGTGGGAGAACTTGGTGGGGGCATCGGAGCGAGCCCTGCCTTGGAGCTGCAGAGCAGGCCGACCTCTCCTTCTTCCCTGGCCCTGCCCCCCTCCCGGGGCTTTCCTCAGAGGCCTCCTTGACACACTCCTGTATCCAAATCTTCATCTTGGAGTCTGATGTGAGGACAGCTCTTTGTCCCTTGGCTCATGTAATTCCCCCAACAGCCCTTTGAAGGAGACCCCACGATTAAGCCACTTTGACATACAAGGGAACCGTTATGTAACGAGATTCTGCAGCCGCACAGGTGGGATGGAAGAGGCAGGACTTGGTTTGCGCGCCGAGCACTTGGCTTCACAACCCAGCTTGTAAGTATCCTCTGGAGCCAGGTTCTGCGCCCCGAGAGTGTGGCTGAGGGGGACTCTGGACCACTGCCATTGGGTCTAAGACCCCACACTCACTCCCTCTCCCTGCCTTGCTGGCAGCCCTTGGGTGTGTGCCGGCACCACACCGTGGAAAGTGACACCCTCCCGGGCCACCCACTCCCCAGCTGCTGATGGAACAGCATTGTTACCAGCGCGAGAGAGTGTGGGTGTCCCCACCTGGGCAAACCTCAGGCCTCATGCCTTGTGGCAGATGCTGCTGGGGAAGCTGCTGGAAGACATCTGGAATCTGGTCTTGCCTTACCCTGAGATCTGAGACCCTGGAGGACCAAGGCTCCGGCCAGGTCTGCACCTGTGATGAGCTGTGTCCTGGTCAGGAGGAGACCTGGCTCTAGTCCAGGAGGGGTCCTCAGGCTTCTCTGGGTGTCGGTTCCCCACCCAAAGGTAGGCAACGGACTTCTAAGGCCCTTCAGGGTTATGGTGACAGAGTTTACCTCCAGGTGGGTGTCCCATGTGACTTTTGCTTCTTCCCAGCTCACACCTCTGAATGTCCAGAAAGAAGGGCTCTTCCCATTCACTGGTGTAGAACTTTACAGTTTGTCAATGTCCGCACGGACGTGGTCACATTTGAACCCCACAGCACTGCCGTGAGCTGCACGATCACCTTCCTGGGTCAGATGCTAAGAATAGGGGGAGCAGCTTGCCCCCTTTGAAAACTCTTGAAACCCCCTCATTTTTAACCTACAAATAAAATATACATATATATATATATATATATGTTGCTGAATAGCAGAATTGAGAGCTCAGAAATCATTCTGTTGGATCCTTTTGTTTCACAGACAGGGACTTCATCCACCCTGCCTCCCCCTGCACTCTGCACAATGACCATTGACAGACCTGGAACCAGGGCTGAATCTGGGGCTCATTCAATTACTCTTGGTCAGGTATTTTTCAAACTTCATGCCTTGAATTAGTTCCCTTTAAGACTAAAACCTAAACCACTAATGGGAAGACAAGCTTGCGGTCCTTTGATCCCAGTTTCTGATGGCCTGTTCAGGGGAGGGGTGCAGAGAGGATTGGATCTGTTTCCCCTTGTAACACACTGCAGCAGGCAGGCGGGCTGGGTGGAGAGGGCTTTGGGTATTTATTTTCCTATCACAGTAGCGCAGGCGGACCAGAGAGGGGGTGAGGCTGAGCAGCAGGGACAAAGAAATGTGTGCGTTCTGGCAAATTTGGGGAATTAACTCTGAGGTTGTTCCAAGGAGAAAATGAAGTTTTGAATCAGGATTTATTATACATCTGAGCTCACTGCCTTTTAAAGAACACCTTGTTTACTTAACTGTTCTGTTTAGAGATTTATTTATACCTGGCTCTATTTCAAAAAGAATCTGAAGTGGCTAATTATTTAATTAGATTGTGAGTTCCTTGAGGGCAGGCGTTACCATCATTATTTCTCCTCTTCTTCTGATCTGCTAACTCCTGGTTGCCCCTACCCCCTGCACTCCCCTTCCTGGATTTTCTGCCTCTCTCTTTTGTAATAATCTGTTTCTGTCTCATTGTTTTCCATGGAACTGTGAGCTTAGTGAGGACAATAACTATATATTACACATTTCAGTATCTCATGCAACCACTTATTCACGTAACAGAGTAAACATCCATCCAACCCACCCGTCCTTCCATCTATCCATCATCTGCCTATCCATCCAACACCTATCCATTCATCCAATCACCAAACACTCATCCATCCATCCAACCATCCATCCATCCATCCATCCATCCATCCATCCATCCAACCACCCATCCATCCAACCATCCATCCATTCAACCATCCATCCAACCATCCATCCATCCATCCATCCATCCATCCATCCATCCATCCATTTATCCTCTACTTATCCATTCAACACCTACCCATTCATTCATTCAACCACCAAACACCCATGCAAACATACATGATCCATCTATCCAACAACCATCCATCCATCCATCCATCTCTATAATCATCCATTTGTGTAATCATCCGTCTATCCATCATCCATCATCCATCTATCCATGATCCATCCATCCATCCATCCATGCCACCATCATCCATTCTTTCAAAACCAAGAAAGTTGCACAAATAAAGCCAAACAGAATGCACTACAGGTAGTTATCCTTCCCCAGTGCTCATTGACTGTATTAAGTATAGCACATACAGTAACCAATTGAGTAAATGAAACTAAAACCTTCCAAGACTCCATGAGGTGGGATTACTATGAGCACATTTCAGATGAGGAAAGTAAGATGAACAGAGTTTTAGTAACTTTCCCAAGGTCACGTGGTTGGTCAATGTCAGCGAGTTTTAAGTCCGGATGTCTGACTCCAGGGCCTGTATCTTTTGCTTGACTCTGAGGCATGATTTGAGCTGACCTGTACACCTTCCCACCAACAACCTAACATTTCTCACCCCCAACCCTCATTTTCTCTAGCTCCGGCCCTCTCCCTGCCCTCTCCTTTACATTGTAACTCCTGGGGAGGGGGAGAGAGTGAGAAAAGGCCGGAGTGGGCATTCCATCAGGCCGGGTCTGAGGTGAGGAAGAAGAAAACCCTGCACAGGCAGCCCCGAGCCTTCTTCTTACCTTGCCTCCTCCGGGGAGGATTGGAGTAGCATGAAGTGTGCAGCTCTGTTGTGAGTGGGCGGTGATGAGTCAGTGTGGCTAGGAGGGCCAGTCAATACTAAGAGCATTAGGCGTCAGAAGCCCTTGGGGTTTTGAGGAAAGGAGTTTGGCTGTTCCAAGTTCACAGGAAGCCAAACGCGGTTCCCAGAGAGGGCTCCTCCTGAGCCCCATGTCCTCCCAGCAGCTTACAAGGCTTTAAAGCTAGGAGTCCTGAGCTCTGCAATTGGATAGACACCAAGACACCAGGAGGAAGAGGGTGTCCTGAAGTTGCCTGCGGCCAGGTTCCAATTGTTCCTGAAGTCACTCCACCTCTGGCTTCCCTTCAGTTTGTTTTCAGGGCAGGGGTGAGTGGGTGACTAATACATTTGCCCTTTTCTCTTAAGGTGTTTCTGTCGCTTGCAGTCAAAGGATCCTGGTGATCACATTACAAATCAGCAGCTTGAGTGTCATCCTGGGTCAGCAACCCCCTCACCTTCTTTTCCAATCAAAACCAATTTTTTTCCTTTTTTTTTTAAGATTTTATTTATTTATTTGAGAGAGAGAGAGTGAGCACAAGCAGGGAGAGTGGCAAACCGAGGGAGAAGCAGGCTCCCCACTGAGCAAGGAGCCTGATGCAGAACTTGATCCCAGAATCCTGGGATCATGACCTGAGCCGAAGGTAGACGCTTAACCGATTAAGCCACCCAGGTGTCCCAAAACCAGATTTCTTAAACTCCACATTCTGATGAACTCTGCTTACTCGTCTCCAACCTCACAGCCGCCTGGATTATGGGTGCGTCTCTCTCTGGGTCCAGGTTTGCCCCCTTCAACCTCTCGCTTTAGCCAGAGTGCTCATATCTGGTTATTCCATGGCTATAAACCCTTCAGTAGCTTTCCCCATTATTCCCAAGATAAAGTCCTAGCCTTTCCAAAAAAACAAAAAAACCCCAAACTTTTTATTTTGAAATAATTTTTGATTTATGGAAGAGTTGTAAAGATATTGCAGAGAACTCCCATATATCCTAGACTCAGCTTCCTCTAATGTTAGTCTCACATAACCACCCTGTGTTTGTTAAAACCCAAGGAATTAGCATTGTATGACACCATTAGCTAGATTACTGACTTCGTTCTGATTTCACCAGTTCTTCCAGTATTGTCCTTTTCCTGCTCCAGGCTATGGTTCAGGATACCAGGTTGCACTGAGAAGTCCTAGCTTTTAAACAGGGCATTGAAAGCCTTTTGTAATCTGTCTTCTGTTTACCTCCAAGCCCATCTCAAGCCCCTCACCTTTGTGCTCAAGCCACCCTGAATCACTTGCAATTCCTCAAAGGGCCAGGCCTTTTCTTCCTCCAGGGCCTTTGCACACACTGTCTCCTCTGTCTGAGGAGTCCCTATTCCTTTTCTTGGCCTAATACTTACTCATGTTTTAAGACTGTTCAGTTAGCTCTCCTTCTAGGAAGATTCTTGACCAAACCCAGCTCACTCCTGGGCTTCTCCAGCCCTCCCCACCCCTGCCCCTCACTCTCTCCGTCCTTGCACTCAGGATTTGATGACCTGTTTCCTCTTCCTCCCCATTGGGTTGGAGAGCCTTGGGGCCAGTGCCCTAGTTTGTTGATCTCTGTGGGAACTCAGTGCACACTTGTAAAAGGGATGAAGCTAGGAAAAAGTCAATACCCACATGAGTGTTGACAGTTGCTCAGAGGGAGAAATTGTCTGGCCAGGGGAGCCTTCTTGACTTAAGTCATGTCAGATGGAGTAATAAACTAACATTTACTGAGTGCAGACTATGTGCTAAGCACTATTCTAAGCAACTCACACATTCTAATTGAATTCTCGCAGAAACTCTGTGAGGGAGGTACTATTATTCTTCCCATTGTACAGATGAAGGAATAGCAGTGAAGTAATTTACCAAGATGCATAGTTATTGGTGGTAGAGCTGGGGTACACTCTGAGCTGCTTCTGCTTTGCTGGACGTTGGGGTGTGTGTCCCTGGCATATGGAAGGGGTAGGAGGGAGTATTCCAGGCCGGGCAACTGGTAAACCAAAAATGTTTTTGAAGGTACGTGTGGGTGACCCAGATTCTTGAAGAGTTTCTGTTGAGGGGGAAGTGTTGTTGCCCCTCAGGGTAACAGGTGGGGGGGACAGCTGCTTGGGGCTGCAGGCCTGGAGAGGGGGAGGGGCTGCATCCTGGTGGCAAAGACCACTGATGCTTTCTGGAGTGTAAGTTGGCCAGAGGCTAATTAATCAGAAAAATCTGAGAAGTGGGAGCAAACCAAGAGGAGAATGTCTCAAGGAATGAAGAACCTAGAAGCCCAGAGAAAGTGGAGCCACCTGGGCTAGGGTGGGCCCAGAGTCAGGAAGAGCTTGCCACCAGGAGAACCTCGCACCAAATTCCTGCAAGCCGGATGATGTGGTTCCTCGGGGCGCCTATGAACTACCGCCGGGTTTATCATTTCTTTCTTTTTTTTTTTTTTTAAGATTTTATTTATTTATTTGACAGAGAGACAGCCAGCGAGAGAGGGAACACAAGCAGGGGGAGTGGGAGAGGAAGAAGCAGGCTCCCAGTGGAGGAGCCTGATGCGGGGCTCGATCCCAGAACGCTGGGATCACGCCCTGAGCTGAAGGCAGACGCTTAATGACTGCGCTACCCAGGCGCCCCCGGGTTTATCATTTCTAACCCAAGCATTCTTCCAGCTGCACACTTAAAGCTTCGTCCCTTAAATGGCAGTGCGGCTGCTTACATTAGCGACAACTAGTATTTGTGCCGTGTTTATGAAAAAGGCCTGTTGTTTTCAGTTCATCTTTCCAATGCCCAAACAAGGTAGCCAGGCATTATTTCCATGCCCTGTTTACTGCTTAAGAAATGGAGACTGAGTGAGGAAAATGACTTGCCTGAGGTCACACAGCTAGAAAGGGATGCAGGAAACACTGAATGGAAGAATTAATAAGAACTTAAACCAGGATGGGGCACCTGCCTGGCATAGTCAGGCAAGCATGTGATTCTTGATCTCGGGGTTGTAGGTTCGAGCCCCATGTTGGGTGTAGAGATTACTTAAAGATAAAATCTTAAAAAAAACAACAACAATAAAGTCTCAACAACAACAACAAAAACAAAAAACTTAAACCAGGATGGTTTCTATTCTTTTTGCACAATTGCTGAGAGGGTATTTACTGCTTAAAACCAGAGCACCTGGTACATAGTGGGCGTTGAATGAATGAATGAAAGTGGTATCAGAAAGAAATAGGAGGTAGGAGAGAAAGGGCCAACTGGTGTAAAAATCTGCCCTATCGAACACTCTGTTTGTATCCGGAACGATGCACATAATATATGACTCAACCCTCTTCCCTGCAGCTTAGCTGACAAGAGCAGCACTCTTCCCATTTCGCAGGGGAGGGAGGGAGACCCAAGGGATTTGCCAAGTGAGGGGTCCCGCAGCCAGTGAGCTGTAGAGACAGCACGGGGGCCGAGGACTGACATGGAGCCTTTGCACTTGCCGTAGTCATCAGATCCTCACCTCCCCAGCCAGACACACAGAGGCACACACGGACACACACATACACACGGTCACACACAGACACGCCCACAGACACACACAGATAACACAGACAGACACAGGTACGCACAAAGACATACAGACACATACAGATAAACAAGTACATGCACACACACGTGCACACACACACACACACACACCTAGACACACACACAAGGATATACACGGACACATTCCCATGAGTTGTGGTGCTTGGAGAAGACTCCCTGGCTCCTTGGCTGGGGTCTTCACATGAGTAAATCCTGAGAAATCTTCTTTCTTGGTGTTCCCTGGCCAGTCCCAATCCAAACCTTCTAAAGAATACAAAGAACTAAGCTTTCTGGGGAGGAGAGCGTCTCCTTCCCCTACTCCCTTCTCACTGCTCTGAGATGGTGGGACATCCAGCCGGGAAGGGGCAGGAGGAAGGCGGGAGGGATGGAATCCAGGAAATCAGGTGGCTATTCCCGCTGGAATCAAGTGCTCTGCAGACTTGTTCGTTCTTTCTTAACAAGGCCGGTGAGGCCTCTGCTGGCTGGGCTGTGGGCTGCCATCCTCGGGGGCAACTGGCCTTCCAGACTCCATTGCCCCCAGGAGCCTCGTTCTCTGCAGAAGCTGACAATACCCTGCGTTTGGAGTCAGACCCAGTTTCCAATCAAGCACAACTCCTTTTTGACTGTGTGACCTCAGGCAACTCACTTTCCTCATCTGTAAAATGGGGGGAGGATTCACCCAGGTCATTGTGCTAAAATGCCGAGTACTGAGCCCAGCGCAGAACAGACGCTCAGCCCACGGGGCTCCCTTTCGCCTTTCCCATCAAGCACTCTCTCTTTACCCTTCTGGTGAGGCTGGTTCCTTGACAGTCATACTGGGGTCGTGTTCATACCCCAGCTTCTGGCCTAGGCCCCTGGTAGATGATCCACAAATGAGTATTCAGTGAATCTTTCCAAAATCCAGATCTGCTCTTGACTCTCTTGTATCCCCAACACCTGTCAGTGGCTGTTCATTTCCTTCAGAACTGCAGGCTGAGCTCTTTAGCCCGGCCTTTGAAACCTCTTGTCATCTGATCCCAGAATCACCACCTCCCACTCCTACCCTTAGCCCTTAGACCCGGGTCACTGGGACCCCTGCCCAGGGCCTGTGTTTTAGAAGGTCCTGCTCTGGGGGCGTCTGGGTGGCTCAGTCAGTTAAGTGTCTGCCTTCGGCTCAGGTCATGATCCCAGGGTCCTGGGATGGAGTCCGGAGTCGGGCTCCCTGCTCAGCGGGGAGCCTGCTTCTCCCTCTCCCTCTGCCTCACCCCTCTGTGTGTGTGTGTACGCTGGAGCTCTCTCTCTCTCCCAAATGAATAATAAAATAAAATCTTGGAAAAAAAAAAAAAAAAAAGGTCCTGCTCTGGTCTTCCTCTGGCCAGGCCCATCCCCCGGAGGCAAGCAGCCTGCAAGGCCAAGGGGATGTGTCCACCCAGAAGCCACCCCTTCTCCTCTGGACTGTGCTTTGGGATCTGGGCCCCAAATTCCCTGCTGAATGGCCAGAGGTTTGCTTCCGGTGTCTGCCTGGGCCTCCTCCCTGGATTATCTGCTGACAGTTGGACCATACTTCTGGTGTGTGCGTCCCAAGTCCAAGGGGTAACCACTTGTCACACCTGTGGGTGGTGCTTGGCCCTATTCATGTGAGGCCCCACCTGTGCCCCTGAGGCCCTTTGCAGAGTGAGATGGAACGGGTATTGGGAAGAGAGGAGGTGGGGGGATGCTCGGGATACGATCTCCATTTGTCTGCTTGCCCTGGACCCAGCAAATGTTAGGGGTAGGTCCAGTAGCCCTACCTTTCTGACTGCACTGCGGAAAAGAGGGTGCTCAGGTGTGGAGGCAGGGACGTGTGAATGTGGGTTTGGAGGCCTCTCTGTTAGGGACTCCTCTGTTCTCTGGGTCTGGAGCTGTCCTGCCTGTTGGCACCACCCCTGGGCAGGGATGGGCCATCCTGTCCATGGGGAGGAAGCATTCCAACTCGGGGGACAACGTGGCCATCAGTGATGCCAAGAGGTTCTGAGGATGCCCTCTCTGGCCTTGGGGTGGGACTGTAGTGCCACCTGTAGCTTTGCTCCGATTTTTGGCCCTGCCCAGGTGAGGGAGGGCCCCCGCAGAAAGGGAGAGCCGGGACAGTGGGAGCCCCAAACCCCGTCCAGGGCCAGGCGCATGGAGTGTTGTTGTTGGGGCACCGGGAGCAGCCCTAATGGGGGGCTGGGCCAGCTCCCATCAGCTCCCAGCTGGGCTTCACTCACCAGCTTGCGTGAGAGCTTGGCACCTGGGAGGCCTGGACTCAGCCCCGAGTAGACTCATAGCAAGAGGGTGGCATGGTGGGCCTGGCACGGGACCCAAGGTCTCCTCCTTTTATCTCATTTGGGTACTTTAACAAGGCATAATTTATATACAAGAAAGTGTGCCAATGTCACGTGTACAATTCGATGACTTGTGACAAATGCATACACATGTGTCACCATGACTGAAGTCATGATGGCGAACATGGTCATCTCCCTTGTGCCCCGTGGCAGGTGTCCCCTCCCTCACCCCACCCAGGCCCAGGCAACCCCCGATCTGTGTTCCGTGTGGTCTTGCCCTTTGGAGGATTTCACACCGATGGGACCATACAGGACGTGTCTTCTGTGTCTGGCTTCTTTCATTTGGCACAGTTATTGTGAGGCTCGGCCATGGTTTGCTGGGTCTGTGTGTTCCTTGTCATCGCTGAAGAGTGTTCTTCGGTGGAGAGGTGTCACACTTTGTCCATTCACCACTGATGGATGTTTGGGTTGTTTCTAACTTGGGGCGATTGCACGTAAAACTGCTGTGAACAATGGCATCCAGGTCTTTGTGTGGACATATGTTTTCATTCCTCTTGAGTGCAGTTGCTGGGTCGCATGGTAAGTGGATGTCGAGTGTTTCGCAAAGTGGCTCTCCTGTTTTTGCCTTTCCTCCAGCAAAGTATGAGAGCTCTGGTTTCTCCAAATCCTTGCTAAAACTCTTCAACCCAGGACTGCTGGCCCCGAAGCCCAAGCAGCAGAGAGACCGTGAATTGAAGAGGGCAGGCAGGTGGTGGAGGCTTGGCTGGGCTGCTTATCTCTGTGAGGACTCAGGCTGTCGGAGTGACAAGAACTCCAGGGATATGAAGCTCTGTGTTGTCGTTTTACAGATGGAGAAACGGAGGGCTGGAAATGGGCAGGGACCTCTGTTCCTCCAGAGGGATTCGGTGCTGGTACAGCCGGGGGGTGGGTGGAATGGAGTGGGGTGAAGAGCAGAGACTTTGGAGTTGGCTCAGCCCCAGATTCTCGTCTTGGCTTAACCAATTACTAACCTTTCTGAGCCTCTACTCTTGCTTCTGCAAAATGGGGACAAAAACAACCTCAGAGGCTGGGTTGGGAGGATTAAGTGCCTGGAACCTGGTATGTTCTGGAAACATGTATTGAGCACCTTCTATGCACCAGGCACTTGGTACAGGGGATAGAAGGGAGAATGAGATAAACAAAGTCCCTGTGCTCTTGGAGCTTGCAGGACAGCGGGAGGAGAAAGATTATGAAGAAAGAAACAAACAGATAAAGTCATTAATTATGAATTGTGACAAGTGTTATTTAAGGAGCCAAACCGTCATCTACTTCAGACAGGGCGATCAGAGAGCCTCTCCCAAGAGATGATGATATGTAAGGTGAGGCCCGATGATGGGGAGGAGCTGACCGCGTGCAGGGGTGGTGTTCCAGGCTGTGGGAACAGCAGAGGCAAAGGTGCAGAGGTTGGAAAGGACTGACCACACTCCACGCACAGGAGGGGCAGCACGACGCCGGCCGAGATCCAGGAGAGAGTAGTGTGGGGACACGGGAGGGATGTGGCGAGGTCTGGTTGTGCTGAGCCCTGCAGGAGTTTGGATTTTACATGAAGAACAGATTTATTTTAGACCCAGTGAGTGTTGGCTGTTATTATGCTCCGTCTTATTTTCCATCACTCAGGGGCCCTAATTCCCGGTTCAAGCCTTTTTCCGAAAACCCGATGAGGGCAGGTGCAAGGCTGGGGTCTGCAGCCAGCTGAGCCCGGGCCCCCCACCCCGACCTCTCCGGCAGGCCTGGCAAGCCGAGTGGCACCAGCTGGCGGTGGGGAGGGTTGGGGGGACCATCTGCTGTTCTCCATTGTCCGTCAGCCCATTGTCTGGTCCACGCCCTCTGCTCTGAGGACAGCGGGGACAATGGGGGAATGTGATCTGCGGGCTTCTGTTTCCCGGCCTGGCCCCTCGCCCCCACGATGACACCAGGAGAATGCCCCCCTGGGGGTGGAGGCAGGGGCTCTGCCAAGCAGGAGGCAGCACCACGCGCATCCCTCACCATCTCCCTGGCAACCGCAGCTGCCAAATTGTTGGATGGAGGGTTTTTTTTAGCGTCCCGGGTGGGGGTTTTCTTCTTGCATCCCCCCACAGGGTGGGGGCTCTTGGGAGAGGCTGGGCTCGTTGCCTCCCGAGGGCTCCAGCTCCTGGCCTGGTGACTCCGGACTCCTCAGGCCCCCTGGGAGCCCCGTGCAGGAAGTCGCCAAGTGGGATCGAGCACATCCTCAAGATGCCAGCAAGACGGAGGCACGAAAATAAGCCCGAACGAGATCCGAGACAGGGCGCTTGTGCTCTCATCACCCAAACAATCAGAGCGCCATTCAACTTCTTTGTGCTCCTTTGATGTTTTAGTATTGTTTTCATTCGGACAGTGCGGGGAGCACCACGCTGTTCTCACTGCCGTGGAGTCTCTGAAAGCCTGGCCCTGGCTCTTGGGGGACGCGAAGGTGGAAGAGCAGAGCCCTGGACGCTACCTCATGGCCCTCCCGCCGAGAGATTGGAGCCTCGCAGGGCAGCTTGGACAGCTGACTCGTTAGCCACCGTTCAGGCGCTCTGTCTGGCATCCCGGAAGCAAAGAGGCTCAGATAGTGATAGAACAGGCAGATACAAGAACAGCCGATGTTTAGCGAGCATTCACTATGCCCTGCTGATCGCCTTCTGTATAGTAACTCATTTAATCTTCACAGCCAATCTGGACGGTGAGTGTGAGGACCATCATCCCCATTTTATAGATTGGACCACTGAGATGCAGAGAAGTTACATATGTCACCCGAAGTCACACAGCTCTTGGGCGACAGAACCAGGATTTGAACCCTGGCGGCTGAGCTCCATGTGCCAAGCTCTTATGTTCTCTCTCTAGCTCCCCGCTACCCTGATTCCTGGTGGGCTCGTGCATAGCTCCTCTCCCAGGAGGTGAGCCCCAGCCCCAGCCCCACTCCAGGCCAGAACTCTGGGGAGGTAACAAATAGGAACCCAGGCACCTCTCCAGGCCTCCCCCGAAGACTTGGCATAGCCTGTGCTTGGGCGCCAGACTGACCTCGGTTTGTGTCTCTGCTCCCACACTTACTAGCTACGTGGCCTTGGGCAAGCCCCTTCCTTCTTCGAAACCCCCTCTCCCCTTCTGCAATTTGGGATAATAATCATGCCTTCCTCAGTGGGGTAAGTTAATATACGCCAAAGCACCTACAACAATGTGTGCCCCTTAGAATGTGTTCAGTGACTGCCAAGGGCGGCTGTTATTCTTGCTTTGCCCCCCCCCCTTTAGGGTGATCGTGAGGACTGAGTAATGGGTGAAGGCACTTTGTACATGGAAGACAATTACACAAATGTCAGGGCTTGGTGTGACTCATATAAATACGGAGCGTTCAGTCTGGATAGCAGGAGGGGGTGGGGGCTGAGACGCGAACCAGCTTCCTGGGTGCCAAGCGCCCCCTCAGTGGGCTGGGAGCAAGGGCACCAGCAGCTAAGAGGCACGAGAAGGCTGCCAGTCTGCACTGCTCCGTGAGCCCAAGGAAAGGGTGTGGGGCGGCAACCCCTGGCATGTTCCTTCCCTTTTGGGGCCTCAGGCTCCCCATCTGTAGAATGGGTGATTGGGGGACTAGCTGATTTCTAAGTCTCCCCGTCCAGGCTCTGATTTTCTACGACTCTGATAGAATGAGCGGGTGTGTAAAAATGAAAGTGGAAAACAGACACGTGGTGCAGTGGATCGATTGCAAAAGTGTGTCCCATTCTTCCCTTCTGTCTGTAAGCATGCCCTCGACAAATGACTCTGCAGCTTCTCCCTTCAGGAGGTGGGGTCCCGTGTCCCCAGCCCACCGGGTCTGGCTGTCCCGGTGCTTCGCTCAGGCCAGTGCAAAGTGGAGGAGGTGGCACTGTGCTGGCTCCATGCGTGTCTCCTCTCCTTCCCGTTCCATCCCTTCCTCTCCCTCTCAGTCTCTCCCTCTCCCTGACCCCCTGCCCATGGTCTCCCATGCCACCCTGCCAGCAATTCTGGGCTAGCCTGTTAGCTGGCTGGAGGATCAGAGATGGGAGGCCCAGTCACTTCTGGCATCCCCGCTGACAGCCTGCTGTTTATTAGCCAGGTGAGAGCGAGGCCATCCTCCACCTGCCAGCCCAGCCCAGCCCCCGGGTGATGGGCAGACCCACCTGGGGAGCTGAGCTGAGCTGAGCTGAGCCAGGCCCCCCCCAGCTGCAAGGGGATAAGTGTGCATTGTTGTTTTGTGGTTGTCTCTCAGCTTTAAGGACACAGGACACGCATCAGCAGGTCACAGATCCCCAGGGTCAGTGGGAAAGGTGTGGCTTTGACCCACAGCATGACCTCTGCTGGGGACTGTCTGTTGCTTTCGCTGGGGGAAGCGGGGTGGGTTTAGGGCAACGCTTGAGAGCTGAAGTTCTAGAAGGACACTGTCATCCGTGCTTTCGATTCCAGCTCTTCCCCTTTCTAGCTGCATGGCTTTGGGCGAGTTACTTCACAGAGAGGCCTCTGTTTTCTCTGAAACCTAGCGAATCATGGAAGCCACCTTCGGGCTTGGGCTGTGGATTGAGTGAATGCACGTAAGGCACTTAGAGAAACTATGCCCTGGTAGAGCTTTTAGGGGTTTAAGGTCTGCAGTCAGATAAGGTGAGCCTGAGTCCCATTGCTACCGCTGACTGGGGCTGTGACCTCGGTCCTTTCTAAGCCGCCCTGCCCTGATCTGTAAACTGGGGCTCCGACCAGCACCTTCCTCATCCTGAGGTGGTGGGTATAAAGGGCTTGGCCCGCTGCCTGCCCCAGAGGTGCTCAGGAGGCCTCAGTTTTGGGGAGCCGCTGGCTGCTCCCTGTGACATGGAATCTTGGAACCGGATGTCCCTTGGAGACCAGTTCTAAGTCAAATTCCTCAGATTAAGGATAGTGGAGCTGAGACCCAGAGTGGGACTTGCTCAAGGTCATACAGCGTCCTTGGCCAGAACCTACATGTTCTGACCTGTAGCCTGGAGCGCTTTCCATGGTTTGCGGAGGTCATGCCCCCAGGAGGTATGTGTGTTCTGGGCTAGGGCGCTCGAAAGCGCAGACCAAGCAGGACCCTGCAGCCTGTCCTGCACAAGTGGCATGGAAGATGCTGTCTCTCCCTGGGTGGTGAAGCCTCTTCACCGACCTCTCCCTCAAGCCCGTCCAGGCCTGGTGAAGGAGAGTTCCCAGAGAGATGGGGCCGGGCCCCTGATCGCGGAGCACCCTGTGTGCTGGGGTCAGGATGTGTAGGTGGTGAGTGACCCCTGAGCCCAGAGGGCAGCAGGGCCTAGGGTCCTGCCCTGGGTATCCATGGGGTCACTGGGACAGGGCCCACTGGGACAGAAGCAGAGCCAGGCCTCCCGATCCCCCATCCTGGGGCTTTCTGCGTCGCTTTCTCCCCTGCCCCTCTTTCCCTGCCACCTCCTGCCCTGTGGGTGTGCCAGAGAGAGGGAAGGAGCCAGGCAGTGTGGAGCCTGCCCCACCCTAGGCCTCAGCCTGGATCCAGGAACCTCCCTGGGGCTGTCCTCCAGCCCCACCTCTGTCCGGGATGATTACAGGGCTGTGGGGCCTGGCCACCACCCAGACCCTCCCTCCTGGGTCCTCTCCGGGGGAATTGGTCCCTGACCTCATCATCCGTAGGGGCCATGCAGATGCTGAGTCAGAGATTCCCCAGGCCCCAACCTGCCTCTGCGGATGACCCTCCAGGTCTTAGCTTGTCTCCAGGGAGGAGGCGAGGGCTTCCCTGCCTCCTTCTGTGCCTGCCCTGGGCTGGCCGTGCAGGGCTGAGGGTGCTGGGGATGTGGGCAGGCGTTGTGTGTTCTGTGTGCTCCCTGGGGACATGGCAGGTAGGTATGTGGGTGTGTTCCCCTAAGTTCTCAGCGTACCCTTTTCTGTCCGATGTGTAGGCCTCCCGGGCATGAGTTGTGTGCAAAAGTCAGGCACGGGGTGTGTGCATGTGTCGGTAGGTAGCAGAGTCCTTGGGGCAGGGGCACGCTGGGTTTGCAGCCCGAGAGCTTCCTATACACACTGCGTGCATGGGTGTGAACTGAGTGTACGCTCGCTGTGCGTGTGCAGCTGTGTACGTATGCATCACAGGCACACCATTTACTGTCCGCCTTGTGAATGCGTAGCGGTTGGTCCGCAGAACCAGGGCTTGGCTCTGGGGTGGGCTGGGGAAGGGCTTCAAGTTTTGGTGTCTGATCCCACCAGCTTGCCTCAGACCCCTGCTTCCATGGTGCCTGCTCGCACAGCTCACACAGGCCCAGGGAGTGGAAATTGTCTGTGGGGCGCTGGACGGAGGTGGATCCCCTCAGGCTGGGGTCCTGCACTGGAGGCTGGTGCCACTTAAAGACCTGGGCACCTGCATCTCCAACTGGCAGGGATGGGGGAGGCAGGTCCTGGGGCGGGGCTTCTCCTGGCCAATCTATCCCTTCCTCTTTGGCCCCCAAAGATCTTTTGCCTCTGGGACCCCTACTGTTTTTGAGGATCCTGCATATAAGAGGTCCTTGAACCTTCATGCGGGGGGGCGTGGGCTCCTGGAAGCCCCCTGGTTGCACTTGACCTTACCGCTGCCTTGTTCCAGCCAGGAAGGAAGGAGCTAGGTGGCCTGGAACCCAGATCTGTTGGCTTCCAGGTCCCAGCCCCCAGCCACTGCCCCATCTTGCCAGAGACCCCTGCAGCCACCTGATGGGGTTGGGGAATGAACGGTAACAGTGGAAACTCGTATCCATCCACCCATGTGCCCTCATGTAATCTAGGGCATAAGACACAGCATGGGCTCCTCACCCCCATTCCAGGGCTGCCATGGCAACGCAGAAGTTGGCTCACCATCTGCTGCCTGTGGGGACCTCAGTCAGGCCTTTGCCGTGCTAGGAATTAGTGCGGGGAGGCACCTGACCTGATCCGGGGTGGCTATTGGCCACATCTGGCACCTTTCAGCCCCGGAGAGTTTGGAGATGATGCAGCCTGAGGTCCTTCTGGCTGCTGGAGAAGAGTGGACATTGAGAGAGCCCATGGTTCTCCCTGGGGTTAACCTCTCCTGGTAACATCTTCTCCCAGGGAAGGGTCAAAGACTTACTCACACCGCAGTGTAAATGACTAAGCCCTTCTGCAAGAGTAGAGGGTTGAGGGAGTGGAGATAGTTGGACTTTAATAGGAACTAGAAGCTTAAATAAACCAATTATCAATAGAGAAGATTTGGGGCATGAGAGGGAAGTGTAGGGATGTTAGACGTTTAAAAATTTAGCTGTGGGAGCTCCTGGATGGCTCAGTCGGTTAAGTGTCTGACTCTTGATTTCAGCTCAGGTCATGATCTCAGGGTTGTGAGATCAAGCCCCATGTTAGGCTCTGCACTCGGCCTGGAGTCTGCTTGGGATTCTCTCCCCCTGTCCCCCTCCCCCACTCGAGCTCTCTGCCTCTCTCTCTCTCTCTCTCAAATAAATAAATAAAATTAAAAAAAAAAAAACAAACCCAAAACTAGCTGCGAAGGTGGTTCTGGGTATGTGGTTGGGCCGCTGCAAATCTAGCTTGTCCATGGGAGCTGGCAGGAGGAGGGGAGAGACCCGTGCCTCATGTGGCCTGTGTCTGTGAGGCCTTTGCCTCTGCTGGGAGCGGAGTGTTTTCTGCTGGGCTCCGAGATCCTCCTACCCCCACTTCTGGCTCCCCTACAATTGTTTTCCTTGGGAAAATGTTCTCGTGTTCTCCCTTGGATTCTCTACTAAGTGTGAAAAGAGCAGTGGAGAGGAGGAGGAAGTCAGAATTCCAGGAGAGGAGTGAAGTGGGGGTGGGGGGATTGGTGGGGAAGGGTGGGGTGGGAGAGGGAGACTGAGAGGGAGAAAGAGAAGGCAGGTCTGAAGGAAAATGAGACCAGTGGCAGGGTCTGTTTGAATCCCTGGTCTGTCCCTAGAGGGCACATGAATGTGGGTGAGTGGCTTCTCCCTCATGCCTCAGTTTCCTTATCTGTAAAATGGGTACACTCCTTTCCCGGGGTGGCTGTGAGGACTGGGGGTGATGTCTGTGGAGGCCCGGCACGGTGAGAGCACAGAGTGTTGCTTGGGAAACAGGAGTCTGCACCCCGGGCCCCTCTGCCATGAGTTCTGTGTCAGAGAGGGAAGTTTCTAGACCCTACCCCAGGGCCTTTGCTCTTAGGAAGAGGATGCTCCGGCATCCGAGGCTCTCTCCTGCTGACCGGGGTCCCACAGTCTGCCTGAGTGAGGAACCCCCTCCCACAGGCCCTGGGCAGGTCCCACAGGCCTTCTCCTCGCCAGGCGACAGATCCACGGGCTGGGAGTAACCCACATAAATCGAGGTCGGTGTACCGTGCAGAGCCGGGATGCCGGAGGAGTCCTCCGCCTCAGGGGCCCCCCCGGCCCAATCCCAGGCCCAGGAACTGGGACAAACCGGGAGATAAACAGGGGAGTCGTTCTCAAAGGCGGGGCCCACCTCCTGGCCACGCCCAGCAACCTGGCAGCCAGGCCCTCACAGCACCCAGCTTGGCTCAGTAGCAAAGATAGGAGGCTAGAGTTCCGAAGGGGAAGGTGGGAGCGGGGCAGCATAGCAAACCCTCTCCACCAATGAGCTCCTTTCTGTGAAATTCTAGCATCTGCAAATTTATTTCTGCCAGCAATTTACCTTTTCTGCAAGCAAGAGAAATCTGTACTTGTTTGTGAGTCACTGATTTTTTTTTTTTTTTGAAAGATTAGAAAAAGAAGCATCTGTGGTTGGGAGTGAAACAGGGGGGTGAAGTTCAGTGGCAGGGCCAGTAAAAACAAGCTCCAGCATAAAGTCTAACGGTCTCATTCCCATTCAACCAGAGAGATTATTTTGTTGGCTGGTGGTACATGGCATTATTAATATCCACACAGCATCCTTTTTGATAAAGCAAACATTTTCTAAGTAAATAAACTTTGAAGCTTAAAATCGAAAGCTCTCCTTGACACGATGTAATAAACTGGAAAATGTGCTGTCTGTAGAAACCTATTAGAAAACAGTCAGCCGAGTTAGAACGGTGTGGGTAGGAGTTCAGCATTAGATCCACAGCTGGGGCCTGGAGAAGGTGGCTGGCTCCTGTCTCTGGGGATGAACGCTGGGCTACCATCCAGTCCTCTGTAGGGGACACTGCCACTAGAAGACCCCCTTAAGGACCCTTCTATGGACTACACTCCTTCCCCCTGGGTGCCTCGGTCGGGCACCTCAGGCCACACTGCCTGGCTTTGGAGGGTCGGCCAGTTGTCCTCCAGTGTTCCTGATCCCCCAGCTCAAGACTACGTTTCCCAGACTCCATTGCAGTTAATCTGACCATGTGACTGGGATCTAGCCAATGGGATGGGAGTGAAAGTGCCATAGGCAATTTCTGGGTGTGCCCTTAAAAGGTCTTCCTTCCTGCGGCTGGAAGACCCCTAGGATCCAGGATGGAAGCCACATGTGGAGGTTGGAAGAGCTGTCCTGGACATGTACCTCTCGACTGTCATATGAGACAGGAGTAACCTTTTATCTTGTTTAAGCCAATGTATTTTGGGGTCTATTTGTTACAACAGCTTGTTTGTACCTTACCTACTTCATGCGGCAAACACAACGTGACAACTGGCCCGGATCCCGAGCTGCTTGTGTGGTTCAGCAACATTTAGTTTAGCACTGGGGTCCGAAGCCCATGAGACCTGCCTTCAAGCTGCTGTGCTCTTACTGCAACTATGGGGAAATTACTTAATCTCATGGCACTGGGAAGATTTCAGTTAAGAAATGCCTTTTACATGGTGACCCTGTGTCCACACACATATGTCACTGGGACCGAGCTTAGCCTTATGACATGCAGTGCCCTCTGATAGCTTCTCTCCCAGTGGTTCTCAAACTGCCGTCCCTGGACCAGCAGCATCAGTATCACCTGAAAACTTGCTTGAAATGCAGTTTCTTGGGCCCCATCCCGGACCTGCTGAATCAGAAACTCCGGGGTAGTGCCTACCAGTCAGTTTTAACAAGCCTTCTGGGTGGTTCTGATGCAGTTAAAGTTTGAGAACCACTGTTTTACTACATTTTAAAAAAATGCTAGTTATCACCTACTAAATTGATCTCATAACCCACTAATATGAGTCAGGCTCATGTAGACTTAACAGATGTCAGTCTGTTTTCCTGCCAGTGTTCATTTCTTTTTCTTCTTCAACTTCCCGAAATTTCGGCAGAGGCATTACCCCTAGTCCATGGCTCCAAGGCTAGGTCAAGACCCCTGGTCAACTGATGCAGTGATTGGTTTGGGGATGAGCATGGGATCCTTCCTGTCCAATGAAACCCGATCCTAAGACTTCTGCTGCAACTAAGGGGAAAGACGTGCTCTTTCCCCAGGACTTGCTGAGCTCTAGGAGAGGAAGGCCAGGACTGCCCATGTCATTGTCGCTGCCACTGGGGAAGAGGCTGCCTGATGCTGCAGGCATCTCAGAGGAGGGTAGCTGAGGGATGCAGGAGGCTTTCGGCATCCTGCTCTCCTGAGTCCTGCTCTCAGGCACAGCTTCCAGGGTCCACTTTGAGCGTCTCCGGAGCTGAGGAGCCCGCCCAGCCAGAGCCCGGGCGCAGCTCGGCCACTTGGGAGGTTAAGCCCCTTCTGGACCACTCTCAGCCACCGTAGCGAGGGGCTGCTGGGTCAATGCCCCCCCCGCTCCTGCTCTTCAGAACGACAATGCTGGGAGGCGGCGTGCTTCTCAGAGATTCCAGAGGAGCCCAGCCCGTCTGGCTTATCACAGCAAATGTGGAAACACACCCTTTCTCTGCTTTCCTTCTTCTTTGTCTCAATTTCCTCTCTCTCTCTCTCCTGTGCCTGCTTTCTGTAAACCCCTCTCAAATAAACTGCTGGCATCCAGGTCCTTGTCTCGGGCCTGTTCTCACAGAAACCCAAGGTGAGACAGATGCCTGTAGACATCTGAGCTTTCGGATCCAGCCATACATGAAACAAACTCCACTCTGGGTCTTTGCAGTGAAGTGAGCCAAAAAAAAGTCCCCCTTTTTTTGTTCCGCCTGTTAGTTATCTGTTACCAGATGGATAATCGTTTCCTGTTACCATGTAACAAATTACCCCAACCTTAGCGGCTTTCAGCAATGACATTGAGTATCTCACAATGGCTGTGGGTGAGGAATTGGGGGAGGGGGGGAGGGGTCCCCCGGCTCCTCTGGCTCAGGGTCCCCCGTGAGATTGTAATGAACGTGTCAGCCTAGGCTGACTTGTACCCGCATCCTCTCAAGGCTCAACAGAGAAAGGACCTGCTTCCGAGCTCACTTGGGGGGGGGGGGCAGAATTCAGTTCCTTGAGGGCTATTGGGTGGAGGGGCTCAGTTCTTCACTCTCTGTTCCTTGCTATGTGAACTGCGCCATGGGGCCGCTCACAAGGGACCCCGGGCTTCCAGCAGAGCAAGCGCAGGAGGGAGCCGGAGAGGGCAAGCAAGGAGCCCAGAAGGCAGAGTCTTTTGTCACCTAATTTTGAAAGCAATATCCCAATACTTTCGTTGCATTTTTTCCTTTTTTTTAATGTTAGAAGCAAGTCACTAGGTCCAGTGCAGCCTCAAGGGGAGGGGATTATACAAGGACCGAAACCAGGGAGAGGGGATCATCGGGGGCGGCTTAGAAGCTGCCATCACGGGCCCCGAGGAGCATGAACCCTTGCTGTTCTCTTCACGTAGGACTTTTCTTTCTGTCTGATTTTCACCATGCTGCAATGGCACCAGCTAACCTTTATTTCACCTTAATCTGGTGTCCGTTCCTGGACTAAGACCTTCGCCTGCGTGATCTCATTTCATCCTCCCCTATGAGATCGGGCCTGAAAGCATCCTCATTTTATAAGATTAGGAAACTGAGGTGCAGAGAGGTTAAGTAACTTGCTTGAAGACACACAGCTTATTAAGCAGAGTCATTGGAATTCATCAGAGACAAAGTCTTTACTTGCCAGGCAATCAAAACCTCCTCAGCCCGGTGAACATAAAGGCATGCAAAGGCTTGAACAAGTTCATTCACTCAGAGCCTTAATCCCCTGCCCTTTCACACGGGTCTTAAGTTCCTCACCCGAACAGTTTCTTGTTACTGAATTTTCATTACTGCCAGGATTTGTAAACCTCCTTTGGGTCAGGGAGGCACTGGGGAATGTATTGAGGGCTATGGGCCTCTCCCCCGCCCCCCAAAATACACGCACACTTGCCTTATGATTTCCTGTGGCAGCTGGCTTCCAGAAGGACCCCAGGGTGCCAGGATGGCTCATCTTGAGTCATCCATGCCCAGCCTGGAGCCAATCACTGCAGCATTGGGGATTTGGTGCTCTGGTTGGCCAGATCCTTAGAGACCATGACGTCCCATCCTCCCATTTTACAGATGGAGAAATTGAGGCTTAGAGGGGAAGAGTGACTTGCTCGAGGTCACATGGCATTGGTGGGCCCTGGTCAGACTCGTGCAGTCAGGCATGACTGTCCCTCAGCCTACAGGTTCCTCCCAGTCCGGGAAGTGGCTGACCCATGCACGCATTCCCAGCCACTTGATCTGGGCCTGGCACACAGTAGGCATTTAATAAGCACTAGGGAAATTGATCTGAAAAGCCCCCCAAGGGGTACAGAGGTTGAATCGATGGAAGTTGAGGATGAAGTACAGTTTACCCCGCGAGCCCTTGGAGCACGAGGGTTATTAGGTATCCCACGAAAAAAAGAAGGGGCTCTAGGAGGAAATAAATTTGTGAAACACAATGTGAATTGATTTCTTTACATTAGAACTTCTCAGAATTCTTTTTTTTTTAAGACTTTATTTATTTATTTGAGAGATAGCATGAGCAGGGGGAAGGGCAGAGGGAACGGGAGAAGCAGACTCCCTGCCAAGGAGGAAGCCCGACATGGGGGTCCATCCCAGGACCCTGGGATCATGACCTGAGCCAAAGGCAGATGCTTAACTGACTGAGCCACCCAGGTGCCCCTCAGAATTCTTAATAGGCTCAGTGCAGTGAATCCCCCAGAAGGAGATATAGAATGCAGTGTTCCCCAAGCTTGTTTGACCATACAATCCTTTTTATTAAGTGGGATTTTTAAAAGGTTAGTGTTGAGAAACATATTTTGGGAAATTCCAGACACAGAAGGATCAGCATGGACCAGGATGGTGAGGGAAGTCTTCTTGGAAGAGGAGGCACCTCGGCTACATTCAAGGATGGGAGGATTGGGAGATTCAGCTGGGAGCAGGGAAGGCATCCCAAATGAATCACAGGAGAAAGCACTAAATATGATATAATACATAGGAGTGGAAAGACTTACACCTGCCGAGACTCCGTTGGAGACAAGCAACAGAAGTGCAGTTCAGACTGGCTTAAGCAAAAAGGGAAATTTATTGGTCCATGTAACTGATTTCAGGCATGGCTGGATCCAGGTGCTTGAACCACACCCTTAGGGATAAGTATTGGCTTTGTTCTAAGGCAGGCTCTCTTCCCAGGTGTACCTGTTATCTCTAGGCTCACAGGCTGCCAGCTAGCAACCTCAGCAGGAAGTGAGGTGCTTATTATAATAATTTCAATCGAAGTCCCAGGATGGACTCTCATCAGCTCAGCTTGGGTGATGCACGCAGTCTGGGACCAATCGCTGCAACTTAGGAGATCTATCTCGTGCTCTGATTGGCCGGGTCCTTAGAGATCATTGCACCTCATCCTGTCATTGACAGATGCAGAAATTGGAAACCAGAGAGGAAGAGCAACTTTTTCAGGGCCACAGAGCAAGTGAGTGACAGAGTGAGAACAGGAGTCTTCAGTTCAGGGGCTGGTGGGGGAGGGCAGGGGTGGAGGGGATAAGGGGGCACTTAGACCAGTGCGCACTGGTGTCTTTGTATTGAGTGCTGTGGGGGAGCCCTGCCTGGAGAGGAGGCTGGAAAGGACAGGAGTTCAAGGCCCTGAAGGACCAGCCGTCTGCGGAACAGCCTTGTGACCAAGTTGGCTCTGAGCTCATGCGGGATTCACTGTGGCCGGTAAAAGTAAAGGGAGTGGACCAGAGGTGAATAAAGGGAATGGCTCCCCGGCTTCTGGTGGGGATGGGTGGGGCAGGGGCGTGTGTGAGGAGGATGTGTCAGAATGGGGGGTCTGTCTGAGGCCTGGGTTGTCTCACCGTATCTGTCGTTAGGTCTCTTGATTCTACCTTCTAAATATCTTTACACAATCCACTTCTCTCTGGTTCTACTGATCTCACCTGAGTCCAAGATACCATCATCTTGCACCTGGCTGCTGGCAACAGTCTTTTAAATGGTCCCCCCGCCAGGGTGCCTGGACGGCTCAGTTGGTTAAGTGGCTGACTCTTGATCTCAGCTCTGGTCTTGGTCTTAGGGTGGTGAGTTCAAGCCCTGTGTTGGGCTCCACTCTGGGTGTGAAGCCTACTTAAATGGTCCCCCCACTTCCATTCTTGCTCCCCTGGCCCCCACCCTCGCCTCGATTTAGTATCTTCATAGAAGTCTGGGTGCCCTTTCAAAAGCTCAGGTCACATATCATCATTAACATTTTCAAGGGCTCTTCATTGCCCCTGAGATGAAATCCAAACTGGCCCCTCAGCCTCAATCCTGCCTCTTCATGGAGAATTCTTTCCACACTCCAGACATACGGATTTCTCCTTTGAATGGGTTTCTTCGAATGGGAAAAAGCCACATTCCCTTACCCCTGGGCCTTTGCACATGCTGTTCCATTTGCCTGGAGGTCTCCTTTTCCCTCTCCTTCTGGCTAAATCCTGCTCCTCCCTCAGATTTCTACTCGATGTCCCTTCCTTAAGACTGGAGTGGGCCCTTTGACTATAGGTCCCCACAGCGCCATCTCCCTGGGAGGTGAGGGAACTCCAGAAAGGGAAGGGGTGCCTCTGAGGCCACATGACTGGGAAATGGCAGAGCTGGTGACATGCAGTTCAGCCACTGTGCACTGAGCGCCTGCTATGGGCCAGGCCCTGCACCGTGTGTCTGGCCCGAGGGGAGCCCTCAGACCAGCTGGGGAGACAGACCTGGAACAGGGGTGAGGACAGCAGCTGAGGGAGCTAGGAGGAGGGGCTCCAGACCTAATCTCAGGGAGACAGGGAGGGCTCCAGGGGCTGGGGGTGATGTCTTGAGTCGAAATCTGATGGACAGATGTACAGGCGAGATCATTCATTTGCTCACTGAGCAAATGAACGATTTTGCACATCTGCGTCTTTGGGGATGTAGGTGTCAGGGGTGTGTGTGTGTGTGTGTGTGAGTAGACGTTAGAAGGGACTGATATCCATTTATGTGCACCTGAGTGTCGGTATCATGCAGAACACGCGGTGCGTGTAGATGCGCTCACAGGCAGGTGCACTCACGAGAGCACATGTACGTGAGCACGAACATGGGTTTACGTGGTATACACATGCGTCCTGACGCAGCATCACAAGTGGAACCAGGCTGCCTGCTCGAATTCTCGCTCTGTCACCTGTATGTCCTGGGCAAGTTAACCTCTTGGTCAGTCTGCTGGTCAAGAAAATGGGTAAAAAGAATAGTAGCTCGCTGGCTGGGTAGGGTGCCTAAGAAGCCCCTGAGACAGGCATCCAGTGACTTACTTTGGAAGAGATGGTAAGGGGGCGAGGGAAACCGGTAGAGCTAAGCTGAGAGGTGGCTTCATCTGACCTGTTGCCTTGGCCCCACCCATGGCCAGTCCTGAAGCCTGAATGATACCACAAGGTTGGCCCACCCCGAGGGAAGGGGGCCCGCTCTTGCGAGGCGGTCATTGGCTCTGTCCCCAGCCCTCCACCTAGAGGAGGAAATAATCTTGTGGGCATTTTCGGTGAGACCATTTAGGGGGCTGAGGGCAGCATTCCAGAGCAGGGCGCCCTGGCAGCCTTTAGCAGACCCCTGCTGCTCAAAATGAGCTTTTGGGTGCGGGTGGCATTGACCTCTCCTGGAAGCTTGTTATAAATGCAGAGTCACGGGCCCTACCCCAGACCTGCTGACTCAGAACCCGCTTTTTAACATGATCCCCAGACCTGAAAATGCAGGAAATGTAAGAAATACTGTACGAAGCCATGACCTCATAGGGTTTGTTGCGAGGATTTGAGGGGGTTAAGGTACAGAAAGCATTTAAAAAGCATGTAGCACGCAATTGGTGCTTAATTAGAATTATTTGCACTGAGGTGTGCGGGGCTTGTTGGCTTCTCCGGATACTTCTGTGCAAATAAATGCATGCACGGGGGGAGGGCTGGCTACGAAATTGGCTGGATTCAGGGCAAAATGGAATGTGGGCCCCCTGTTAACTGGGCGGGGGAGAGGGGTCCTTCTGATAGCTGGGGGGGGGGGCATGGGAGCGCACAGGTGGACGGAGGGAGCAGGTACGTGGATGAATGTGCGCGTGAGTTCCCCAGGCCTTGCTGATCGGCTGCTTTCCTTTCTTCTGCGGTTTGGCCCATCCTTGTGGTTTTATAGCCCAGCGAGGGAGGGAAGTCTGGGTAAGGGGTACAGGCTGAGAATGGGACTCCATCCCCCATCTCCTGGGGTCGCCCCCACCCCCCCGGGGCAGCACGTGTGTGCGTGTGTGTCTGAGGCTGCCTTGGTGACTTGGGGGAATCGTGAGAACTCAGGGCTGAGAAATGTTCTCGCACGTCTGCACGCTGCGAAGAGAGTATGTTCCCCCATGAATCGTGGGCATCCGTTCCCAGGGAGCTCTGACTGCTCAGTAGAAGGGGTGTGAAATTTAATTTGCACTAATTACCCCGAAGTGGGGGGCGGGAAATGAGCTGGCTCTGTGCACGTTTGGCCTCTTCTTAGGTGCTAGGGTGGGGGTGGGGTGGGGGTGCTGGTACCATGGCAACCACAGCTGCTGGAAAAAAGGGAGGGTGAGGGGGGAGGGGAGGCAGTGGGTGAGGCTGGGGCAGGCCTGGGACCTTTGTCCCTGTGACTGTGGGGGTCTCTATGGGGGGAAGGAGAGGGAGGGAGCCCCTCGCCCTGCTACAGCTGGATGAGGTCTTGTGGGGAGAAGGTCGGCAGCTGTATCCCAGGACACAGAGGGGCTGTCTCACTCTGGAGGGAGAGGACGGAATTGCAAAGATTCCGATTCTTGGGGCAGGGGTGTCCTTCTGAAGTCCCCAGGGCTCGGGCTGAGCCTGAGGGCAGAAACCCAGAGGGGCAACCAGCAGAGGGAGCACTGCAGGGGGGAAGAGGGACTCTGGAGCCAAGAAAAATGCCCTGCCTGTCTCCTCTTGCTTCTGTCCGAAGCCCCTCCCTCCCTCCCTCCTCTCTCCCCACGGTCGCTCTTCCCTGCCACCACTAGAGGGCGCCGAGGCGCCATGGTCGCCCTTGGTTTATCTGCCCAGGACGGGGCTGTGGGCCCCTGGATGGGGTGGGAGAGGAGGCCCCGCCGCAACTGGGTCCTCGGAAGAGCTGGGCTGCTTCTACTCTGTTTGGAGCCTGGGGCAGGTCTGGGCTGCCCCCAGTGGCAGAGGCTCTCACCAGGACCTCTCCCGAGCAACCTCAAGGGGAGGAGATTTTGGAGGAGAGAGTGTTCCCTTGGGACCTGGAAGGAAGAAGCCTGGATTTCCGTCCCCGCCCCCTTACTTCCTCCTACATGGCGTCACCTTGGGTGAGTCACATCACGTCTCCAAGCTGCAGTTTCGGTTTTTTTCCTTTCTTTAAAACAGGGGTAACCAATTCCACCTCAGTTGTGAGAATAGGACAGAGTAAGTGCAGGCACTCAAGTGGGAGCTTTCCTTTTACCTTAGTAGGTCAGCCAGTCAACAAATGTTTGGTGGGCACCTACTAAGTGCTAGGAACTCTGCTAGGCATTGGGGAGAACTGGGAACAAGGTGGACACGGGGCTTATCACCCTGAAGCTTTCAGCCTAGCAGGGATGAACTTATTATACATAATTGCAAAGGTATTTGCAAATTTTTACAAATTCTTAAGTCGCTATAAATGTGTGTAATGGGTTACAAAAGAAGAATTCTGGATGCCGAGGATCAGGGAGCCTGACCCGGTCTGATGTTCAAGCTGAGCTCTAAAGGAAGCTCAGCTCAGTCACAAGGGAGGCAAGAGGGAAGGGTCTTCCAGGCAGAAGGAACAGCAGGTGCAAAGGCCTGGAGGGAGGAGGAACAGAATGCATTCCAGGCTGTCCAGCATGGAGAGGGGTGAGAAGGAATGGGGTGTGAGCTGAGCTGGAGAGTGGGCAGGGCTGGGCACCTGGAGGAGATGAGTTCAAGTGCAGCAAAGTAGAAAGCCCGGTGGCCTTTTCGTGGCAGAGGAGGTGGGCGTTTTCAAAGGGATGTCAATGTGTCTGAAGAGGAAAGTGGATTTTTTTCTTCTTCCCTAACAGTCTCACGGCTTCTAAAAATAAAACAGGCATGGAGAGGACATCTCGGTGGTGGCATCACCACGCTGGATCTCAAATGTGGGTAAGGGGGGGTGCCCAAGTGGACCAGGAGGCTAAGCCAGCCTCGCGGCATCCAGGGGGAGGACTCAGGGTCAGGACCCTGGGCTCTAGGCTGCTGCCCGTGGAGTGTCTTTGCATGGTAGGTTGGCTCAGACTGCCCATCTGTGACATGAGGAGAGCTGGTCTGGGCGGCCTCCCGGCTAGCCCGCGAAAAGCAACTGTGAACTCCTTGCCAGTAGGAGGTTTGCAGGTGCCATAGTCAAGGACTGCCCCATTGCTCCCAGTCCTGAGCAACCACAAATCTACTTTCTGTCTCTTTATGTTTCTCTACTCTGGACATTTCATATATATGGGTCATATAGCACGTGGCCTTTCATGGCTGGCTTCTTCCACTTAGCGTAATGTTTTCAAGGTTCATCCACATTGTAGCAGGTGTCAATCCTTTGTTCCTTTTTATACCCGAATAATGTTCCATTGGATAGATAGACCACATTTTGTTCGTCCATTCATCACATAGTGGGCATTTGGGTCCTTTCTACCTTTTAGCTATTATGAATAATGCTGCCATGAATATTTGTGTGCACATTTTTGTGTGGACCTAAGCTTTCACTTCTGTCAAGTGTATTATATGTAGGAATGTAATTGCTGGGTCATAGGATAATTTTACGTTTAAACTTTTGGGAACGGCCAGACTCTCTTCTAGAGCAGCCACATCATGTTGCATTCCAATTAGCAATGTATGAGATTTCCAATTTTTGGATATCCTTGTCAGCACTTGTCACTATCGGACTCTTTGATTGTAGCCATCCCAGTGGGCGTAGCATGATAACACATTGAAGTTTCAATTTGCATTTCGCTGATGGCTAATACTGTTGATTATATTTTCAAGTGTTTTTGGACATTCGTGTATATTCTTTTGAGAAACAATTATTCAGATCCCTTGCCCATTTTTAATTAGGATTGTTTGGCTTTTTTATTACTGGGTTGTAGGAGTTCTTCAGATCATCTTGATACAAGTCCCTCATCAGACTTATGATTTGTAAACACTTTTTGCCCATCCTTTGTGTTTTCTTTCCACTTTGTTGATAGTATCCTTTGAAGTAGATTTTTAATATTTAGCTCCAATTTACCTATTTTTTTTTGTTGTTGTTGCTTGTAGCTTCATGTCACATCTAAGAATATATTGCTAAATCCAAGGTCATAAAGATCTCACCTTTTCTTCTAAGAGTTTTATAGTTTCAAATATTACATTTAGATCTTTGATCCAGTTTGAGTTAATTTTTTGCACATGGCGGGAGTTAAGGGTCAAACTTCATTCTTATGCATGAGGCTATCCAGTTGTCCCTACACCATTTGTTGATGGGATGGTTCTTTCCCCATTGAATGGTCTTGGTACCCTTGTCAAAAATCAATTGGCCATAGATGTTTGGGTTTATTTCTGGACTCTCAGTTCCATTCCATTGATCTATATGTCTGTCCTTATGCCTATACCACACTGATTTGATTACTGTAGCTTTGTAGTAAGTTTTGAAATTGGAAAATGTGACTCTTCCAACTTTATTCTTTTTAAAGATAGTTTTGACTTTTTGAGGTCTCTTGCAATTACATGTGAGTTTTAGGATCAGTTCTTCCATTTCTATAAGAAATGCCATTGGGATTTTTATAAGCATTGCATTGAGTCTGTACGTCAGTTTGGGGGATATTGCCATCTTAATAATATTAAAATTTTTCTTTTTGAGATAGAGAATGGGGGAGGGGAAGAAAGAGAGGAGGAGAGAGAATCTTAAGCATGGAGCCTGATGAGGGGGCTCAATCTCATGACCCTGAGATCATGACCTGAGCTGAAGCCAAGAGTTGGACGTTTAACTGACTGAGCCAGCCAGGTCCCCCAGTAATATTAATTTTTATGATCCGTAAACACAGGATGTCTTGTGTTTAATTTGGGTCTTTAATTTTTTCTTTTCTTTTTTTTTTGAAGATTTTATTTATTTATTTATTTGAGAGAGAGACAGAGCATGAGCGAGAGAGTGAGAGAGAGAGGAGAGAGAGAGAAAGAGCACCAGCATAAGTGGGGGAGGGGTGTAGGGCAGAGGGAGAGGGAGAAGTGGGCTCCCCACTGAGCAGGGAGCTCAATGCAGGGTTGGGTCCCAGGACCCTGGGATTATGACCTGAGCCGAAGGTAGACTGAACCACCCAGGCACCCCTTTTCTTTTCTTTTTAAGCTTTTTAAAAAAGCTTTTATTTATTTAAGTAATCTCTGGTCCCAACATGGTGCTCAACAGGACCCCCAAATCAAGAGTTGCATGCTCTTCTGACTGAGCCAGCCAGGTGCCTCTAGGTATTCTCTAATTTTTTTCAGTAAGGTTTTGTGGTTTTCAAAGTATAAGTTTTGCACGTCTTTTGTCAAATTTATTCCTAAGTATTTAATTTTTTGATGCTAACTAAATGGAATTGTTTTTGTAATTTCATTTTCTTTGCAAGTGTGTAAAAATACAATTGATTTTTGTATATTGATCTTGTATCTTGCAACCTTGCTCAACTTGTTTGTTAGTTCTTAGTTTTTAGTGGGTTGCTTAGAATTTTCTTCGTATATGATCATATCATCTGTAAATAGAGGCGTTTTACTTCTTTCTTTTTCTTGCCTGAGTGCCCTGGCTAGGACCTCCAGTACAACGTTGAATAGAAGTGGTGAGAGTGGATATCCTTGTCTTGTTCCCTGTTAAATTAAATTAATTAATTAATTTAGAGGGATTGGGCAGAGGGAGAGAGAGAATCTTAACTAGACTCCACACTCGGCGTGGAGCCCAACGTGGGGCTCGATCTCATGACCCCGAGATCATGACCTGAGCTGAAATCAAGAATCAGACACAACTGACCGAGCCACCCAGGTGCCCCTGTCTTGTTCCCAGTTTTAGAAGAGCAATCCAGTTTTCATCATTAAGTATGACGTTAGTTGTGGATTTTTCAAAGATGCCCTTCATCAAGTCAAAGAAGTTCCCCTCTACTCCTAGTTTGTTGAGTGTCGTTTTTTTTAATCATGAAAGTGTGTTGGATTTTGTCAAATGCTTTTTCTGTGTTTGCGGAGGTAATCATGTGACTTTACAAAATCCTGTTGATATGGTGTATCTCATTAATTGATTTTTAGATGTTAAACCAACCTTGCATTCCTGGGCTACTTCCCACTTGGTCATGGTAAATAATTCTTTTTATATATTACTGGATTTGGTTTGCTAGCATTTTACTGAGGATTTTGCATCTATATTCATGAAAGATATTGGTCTATAATCTTTTCTTATGATGTCTTTTTCTGGTTTTGGTATTACAGTAATACTGGGATTATCTTTATTTCTCCTTTTTTGGAAAGATGGTTTTTTTCTGGATATAGGGTTCTTGGTTGGCAGTATTTTTCTTTAAGCACTTTGAACATATTTTCCCACTGCCTTCTAGCCCCATTGTTTCTGATGAGAAGTCAGCTCTTAATTTTATTGAGTTCCCATGTAGGTGATAATTTTTCCCTTGATATTTTGGAGATTTCATCCCTATCTTTGGCTTTCAGCATTTTTGCTACTTTGCATTTATCTTTCTTGGAGTTTTTTGAACTTCTTAAATCTATAGATTAAAGTTTCTCATATTTTGAGATGTTTCTAGCCATTATTTGAATATTTTTCTGCTCATTTCTTTGTTTCTTCTTTCTCTAATACTCCCATTATGCATGCGTTGGTGAACTTAATAGGATTCCCCACTTCCCCAAAGCTCATTTTCTTTTGTGTTTTTTTCTGTCTGTTCTTTGGATTGTGTAATCTCTACCAATCTATCTTCAAGTTTGCTAATTATTTCTTCTGCCAGTTCCAATCAACTGGTGAGCCCCTGTAGTGAAATTTTCATTTCAATTATTGTACTTTTCAGCTCCATAATTTCCATTAAAAAATAATGTCTGTCTCTTTTTTAATGTTCTCTATTTGATGAGACATTGTCATCTTACCTTCTTTTACTTCTTTAATCATGACTTTCTCTAGTTATTTGAAAATATTTATAATAGCTACTTAGAATTCTTTGTTAAATCTGACATCTGGTTACTCTCACAGGCAATTTGTTGCTTGCTTCTTTTCTTGTGTGTGGGCCAAAATTTCTCATTTCTATGCATAACTTGTAATTTTTTTTGTTGGAAATTGAACGTCTTAAATAATATATGATAGCAATTCTGGTCTTCTCTGAGGATATAGTTTTTAAGATCATTGTTTGAGATTTGTTCTGACCCTAAGAGCGCTCTTCTTATCTGTCTCCTTCCCTGGTTCTCTCTGATAAACTGGTCAGTTTATGATTTAGCTTAAATGTCAGACGAACCCCCTGGTCTCCTCTTAATTGTTTTTCACTGCAATATTTATTGGTTTTGAGAGTGTCCTTAAGCTTTAACTTTCCCAGACTGTGTTGCAAATGAATTCGGTGCTTTTGAGACAAGTTTTGGAACTCTGTATTTATGGTCTCTCTCTCCCCTTGGGCAAGATATCTGAGCCAGGGCTCTGGTGCTGGGTGTGGGGACAGTGGCACTCTTCTATCTGAGTGACATTCCTCCTTTAGGAGCTGGGTATTTGATGGAGTGGGGCTGGCTGTGCCCTCTGGTCTTCTCAGTTTGCTTCCCCTGTCATGGAAACTCTGCCTTGTGAATGAACCAGCGTGAGAGTTATTTGGGCCCCAGCATGCCATACACAAGGCAGAGCTTCCATCCCCCTGTGGGGGCTGGGAAGAAGGGAGCCCCGGTCTCTCAGCTGCACTCACCTAGACTTGGCGTGTGCAACAGTAAGCTGAAGTAAGATGAGATATACCGATATCTTGCCCTTCCTGGGAAGATACTGCAGGCCTCCAACTGGGAACTGGGAGAGAGAGAGCCCTGTGCTATTGGCTATGCCCATCTGGAGTGGAGTTTCCATAATGCTGAGCTGAGAAGGAAGGGGGAGGAAGTGGATCATGGTTCAAATGCTGCAGACTCTTGCTGTTCTTACAGAGTTTTATTAGTTTTTCTTGAATGGATGTTTCTTCATTTGCTGTATGCCCTTAGGACCATTTCCACAGACTTTAAATGGTTGTTTTAAAATAATTTTCAGCAGTTTCATTGGGAAACAAATCTGCAGAGCTCCTCACATTGCCGTGTCAGAAGTGGGAACTCTAGCTATCTGGCTGTACACTAAGGAAGTTGAGGATTTAGCTCCCTTTGCTCCCTCCCCCATTACCTTGCTCTTCCCTTTCTCCTACCCTCCCAATAATGCAATGACTTTCCCTCCTTTCTGTGCAAGTTTTTGTTTTCCCTGGAGTTACTGTCTTTTCAAAAAAGTATCTTATTTGCTTGTACTTATAACTAAGGAAACTCCAAACTCTAGGCCAATAGTGTGACTCTCCTCTCAAGATATTTGCATGCATCCATTTCCTATCAGTTTCATCTCCCTGAAGAAGTCTTCCAGAGCCTCCTCACCTGCTTCCTGTTGGGTTGGTTGCTTTCTGCACCTGATGCACAGGTGTTATTCTGGAATCCTTTGCTATCAGCCTGGTGGATTCCTCCGTCTTTCTCTTGTGTTGGATCTCCAGCTTCCTGTATCGCCTGTCTTCTTTTCTCTTGGTTTGTTCCTTTGTTTTGGTGGAGCGTATCCACCAGTAGCTCCTGGAAAAAGATCCTTGGGATGCTAATTTTTTGAGACTTTGCACATGTGAAGATGTCTTTATTCTATCCTCATCCTTGACTGGCTGTTAGTCTAGGTATAGAATTGCAGGTTGGAAATCGTATTCCTATAAAACATTTGAAGGTTTTGCTCCATTGCCTATTCCAGAAGAAGGAAGCTGTTCTCATTGCTTATCTTTTCAATCTGGAATCTTAGAGAATCTTCTCTTAGGTTCCAAGATAGTGACATTTCATGACGATGTACCTTGGTAGGGGACTATTTTTATTTATTGTGCTGGGCCCTCTGTGAGTCCTTGAAATTTAGAAAGCTGTCTTTTGGATCTGTGAAATTTTCTTAGTCTTTTTTATTGATGATTCCTGCCCCTCCTACACATTTTTCTATTCTTCCTAGAATTGTTATTATTTGAAGATGGAACTCCTGGACAAGTCTTCCAATTTTCTTTTATGTTCTCTCCTTTTTTTTTCTTATCTGTCACTCTGGAAAAGCTAAACCTTATTCTCTAATTTTTGCTTTTTCTTTTTTGCCATTATATTTTTAATTTTTAAAAGTTTTTTTAAATTTTGTGCTCTGTGTCTCTCTCTCTCTTTTTAAAAATGGGAATTCTATTTTAATTTCACCTATGCATGTCTTATGATGATATTAAGACAGTTTTTTCACGTTGGTGTTTTCTGTTTGTTTTATTTTTATCTTTCAGGTTGAAGGCATTCTTCTGATGTCTGGCAAATCTTTGTTATCTGTGCATATTTAAAAATAGTAAAGTGGGAGCTGATTGGAAGCTCTGAGCATGTGGGTAGTTCTTGTGGGCTGTGGGTTTCTTCACAGGGTGATCTGTCAGTGCCATTTGGTTGGAAGACCTCCACTGTTGGTATCTCTAGGGTTTCTCTAGGTCTTTTCTCCTTGGTGCATCATGTTGACCAGAAAAAGGTCTTCCAGTTGTCTGCCCGGAGGGTATAAGTCTGGCTGTGGGTGTTCTGCTTTCAGAGCTGATGAGGGTCTTGACATCCAGCTTCTTCATATTCACGGGGTCTCCCTGTCATCAGTAGGGGACTATCCTGTGCACTGTGCCTGGTGTCCCTGCGTCTACAGGTGTCTGGGGGCTGGGGTGATAACAGCTTCCTAAACAGCCTTTCAAAGACTCTTCTCCATTTGAACTATTCTATATCCCAACTTCTAGAGGTACCTGATATGGTCAATCCCTTAGTCTTAGGGGGAATTTTTTTTTCCTGATTCCTTTTCCTCAATTGTCCATTTATTTGCCAGCTGCTAAACTTTTGTTGCTGTTGTTTCCTCCCCCTTTCTCCCCATCCCATGGGCTCAAACCTTCAAACATTTAAAGAAACCCCTTTACTGTTGTTTTAGCACCTGAGGGGTGGGGGGAGCCAAGGTGGTTGTGTGTGTTCATCGTGCCATCTTTACGTGAACATTCTTGTGTCTTGCCATCTTCCCCATCCCAGTACATGGGGGCTCCATGCTTCCAGTGGCTGAGATCAAAATTCTGCAGCCATCTTGGTTTCTCCCTTTCCCCTACATCCCACATCCAACCTCTCAGCAAATCTCCTGAGCTCTGCTTCCCACGCATCTCCAGAATTCACCACGTCCACTGCTACCATCCGGAGCCAGGCCACATTGACGCTCACCTGGGCACTTGCAGGAACTTCCGTGCTGGCCTGTTTCTGTCTTTGTGTTCCCTACTGTCTGTTGTCAGCAGACTGCTCTGCCTGCCATATCCTGTCACTATTTTTCCTGAAGCTGTCTTGTGGTTCCTTTTGCACCCCAAAGAAGAGCCCAGATTCCAGCAAAGGCCAACAAGACCCTATGTGATCAAGCTCCATACACCTTCCAAGCCACACTGGCCACCTGGTCGTCTCACAGCATGCAAGCCAGCTCATGTTCTGGCTGTTCTTTTTGCCTGGAGCGTTCTTTTTCCACATACCTGTGGGGCTCACACCCTCTCCATCTTTTTCATCCCACTTCATCTTTCTCTGTAGCAACTCCTGAGACTAGACATATTTATATCTCCTTATTTAGTTATTTATAGCTTGTCTCCCATCTCTACAATGGATGGTTTTAAGGACAGGGATTGGGGCTCATTTTGCTCACTGCTGTATCCCCAGCACCCAGAACAGTGCTTAGCATATTGTGCATGCTCGACGAGTCTGTATTGCATGCATGCGTGAAGGAATGAATGCTTGCTCAGCCCTAGCTCTGTTTCTGGGACTCACCTTGTTCCAGGTAGAGTTGTTAAGGAGCTCTGGGTCTATAACCCATTCATTCATTCATTCATTCATTCATTCATTCATTCATTCATTTATTCATTCATCCTTTTATCCATCCATGACCTATTACTGTCCTTGTTGTGAGTGTTAATGTTCTATAGCCAGAAAGTGGCAGAGGGGGTTTCGTCTTCAGCCTGGATCCTGGCCATGCTGCTCATAAGGCTGGAGGAATAAGACTAAAACCCAGTTTCTTGTGTTGGGGTAAGAAGTTGGAGCGGCACCTACACCCAGGCTGCCCATGCCCAGAAACTTCTCCCTGCTGGATGGGCAGGCCCTTGTGAGAGTCCTCCAAGATCCAGCTCCAGTGATGCCATGGCTCAAGGAAGCCTCCTAGGACTGCCCAGGGCAGAGTTGGCTGCTCCTTGCAGAGCTTTGTCAGAGCTGTGTGCACCTGCTGTCAGGGCGGACATCAGATTTCTTATAAATAGCAGCTACTCTCTGTCCACTCTCATCTGCAAGCCCTTCCAGGACAGACTGGGTCTTGCTTAGCTCAGCGTCCCAAGAGCCTACAGCCTGGGAGGTGCTAAAGGAGCAACTGAATGGAATGAATGATGCAGCCTAGGGATGTGGTTATAATGGGGGCCTGGACTGGAAGTCAAGCTCTGCCACTCATGAGCTGTATGTCCTGGGGAAGTTTCACAATCCCCCTTTTTTCTACAAAATGGGGAGAAAAATAGTCCCCCATTTCACAAGGATTCAGTAAGTTAATGAAATCACTTTGCAGTGCCTGGCATGGAGTAGGCGTGTGATAGAAATTGCTGTTCTTATGAGCCAGGCATCCCCAGCCCCAGCCCACTGGCTCTGCACCCCACCAGCAGCAGATACCTCTACCTGACTTCCTCCTGCTGCCCAGGGCAGCTTGGCTGAGTCCCTGGTCCCCCCAGCTTGGCCCCCTGCCACTTAGGGATTGGCCTGTCTACATGCGGGGCTGGCCTCCAAACAGCCTGGCCCTCGCACTTTGAGTCCTTACCTGCTGGCCAAACTGGAGACAGCCATTGCTGGGGTAACCGAGGCCTTTCCTGGTGGAGCACCAGAGCAGGGGGCGTCAGGGGAGCCTGGTGCCCGGGATGTCCACGGGACCGGAGCTGCTGCAGCAGCAAAGGCGGGCAGGGCTGCGGGGGCATGTGTGTCAGGCAGAGGAGGAGGGCGTCTTGACTTCTGTTGTGTTTTTAAAAAGCCAAAAAGAGGTTTTCCTCTCATCCAGGCATGCAGATTTCAAATGCCTGTCTTCTTTGGCAGGGTAGTCCTACTAAGCTGGGATCCTTAAATTTTGAGGAGGAGACCCCACAATTCCTTTCTCGAGGCCTTGAGATATGGGGCTGGGGGCCTGGCATGGGCACGCTGTGACCTCATAGACGTGTCCAGTAGTAGTTCTCTCCTGTGTTGTGATGACCTGTTAGAGGCCTGACTTCCCTCCAAGAAGGTGTCAGGGTCGGGTCTGTTCAACCCTGTACCCCTTTTGTGTCCAGCGCACTGCGTACCACGTCAGGATAATGAGTACAGTCCTTTTAATGAGCATTCACACCAATCCTGAAGTAGGCTTTACTACTCTGCCCACTTTGGGATGAGGAAGCAGGTTCAGAGAGGGTAGCAGGGGCCCAGCCTGGTCACACATGTCCCCGCTAGAGGCGGCAAGGCTGAGATCCGACTCCCCCAAGGCCTGCCTCCTGAACTGTTTCGTCTCCCCTTTGCCACGTCGAGCGAGACTTTGATGAGCCACTGGTAGTGATGGTGTTGTGGCGGTGGGAGGATGGGTTGCCAGGGAAGGGTTGGAGTGGCCAGTTTCTGCCAGCTGCAGTGTCTGTCAGGGACAGGACAGGAGAGGGTGATCTGGGGCCAACCCGTGGGATGATTGGGGTCAGACTTGGAGCTCTCCCAGAGACGCAGACGTCCTGGTGGGGACTCGAGCTGCCTGGGTTGTTTGCAGCCTCCTCTTGGGATGGTATAGACTCCGGTCTCCAAGGCAAGGCTTCTCCAGCCTCTGCTGGAGCCTTTCCCACAGTGTGGCAGCACCCTTTGCAGGGATGAATAACCCAGACTGTTAGGGAGCCTCTCCTCCCCCCGCTTCCCTTCCTTGCTTGGCTCTTGTTTCTACAGGAGGTCCTGTGGAATTAAGTGGAGTTGGCCTGATGCCCCTTCAACATATTTGTTGAACAGATAATATAAAGATGTCAGTCTCGTCCTTGGGGAGTTTAATACGAGCTCAGATTTCCGCACCCTCCCTAGTTTTCCCTGTGTTAGCATCTTACACGACCGTGGTGTATTTTGTCAAAGCAAAGGGGCCAACATGGGTACATGACGATTCACCCAACCCCAGACTTCCATAAGGTTTCACCCGTTTTCCCACTGGTGTCCTTTTCCTGCTCTAGGATTGCATGTCACGTGTGGCTGTCCCGTCTCCTTCGTGTCCTCTGGTCTGTGACACTCTCTCAGCCTTACATTGCTTTCTGTGACCTTGAAAGGGTTGAGGAGTAATGGCCAGGTCCCTTGTAAATTGCCCCTTCATTTGGGTCTGATGTTCTTCTCACGATGAGCTTGTGGGGTTTCAGGAAGCGTGCCGCAGAGGCCAAGTGGCCTTCTCGTCTCATCACATTGGGGGTGCACTGATGACGTGAACCTTGGCCATCAGGTGAAGGTGGCATTTGCCAGAGCTCCCTGCTGTGAGGGGAAAGGGCTGACATTTAAGTGCCTGAAGTGTACTGAACACAATCACGGGTGTTAGCTCATTTCATCCTCATGCCACCCCAGGAGGGACACTCGCTTACCCTGTCCATCTTAAGATGAAAAAACGGAGACTCAGAATTAAAGTCACCTATGCCAGGTGAATCTGGATCCCAGCAACCTGGCTAGAGAGCCCATGTTTTAGCCACTCATCAGCGCATCTCACCCAGTCTAAGCACCTCCACTGGCTGCCTGGCTACAGGAATTCCTGCAGTGGCCTCTTCTTGTTTCCCCTCTGAACTCATCTCCTACCCCATATCCCTTGGCCACTCCGCTCCAGCCACACTGGCTTTGCTGCTTCAGGAATATGCCATGCACACTCCTACCCCAGGGCCTTTGCACAGGCTTCTTCTGTTCAGAATGCTCTGTGTTACCCTGGTGGTTTGGCTGGCCTTTACTGAAATGTTGTCTTATCACTGAGGCCTTCCCCAGTCATATTTATTTTTTAAATTCTTATTTATTTGGTGCCCCAAAGCTGGTTTTATTAAAATATGGGGACAGGACCTGTGGGCAGAAACAGCTGCCTTCCCCAGTCATATTTAAATGCAACCCCCACCTCCCAGCACTCCGTAGCCTCCACTTTAGTTTTTCTATAGTATCTACTAGCATCTGATATTCTTTTTTCTCTTACTTATCGATTGGTTGATTATCTGTCTCCCTCAACTAGAATGTAAGCCACACAAGAAGAGGTTTCCGTCTGTCTTGTTCTTAGCTATGTCTGCAGTGCCTGGAACGGTGCCTGGCACAGAGGTGGTGCTCTGTAAACATCTGAGCATGAGTGCCCCAGGCTTGCTGGTATGCAGGACTCCTCCATCATCATATCCTTGATGAGAAGGTCCAAAGAAAGAATCGTGTGGCACGTGATCAGAGACTTCCTGCAGGCTGACATTGATTCATGCACCAGCACCCCTTGAACTGGGTCATTTGACTGACTATGGATCTACTTAACCATCCAGTCCCTCTGCTCTGACATGTAAGCTCCGAGAAGAAGGGAGGTCGATCTGATTTGTTTGCTCTTGTGAACAAAATATATTTAATGCATTGCCTTGTACACACTAAGTGCTCAATAGATGTTTGTTAAAAAAAAAAAAAAGACATTGAAAAGAGCCAGCAGTGACTTGGTCTCCTCTAAAGTGATCTATAAAGTACCTTTTCTTATGGTACAATTCCCATAGACCTTTTCTCAAGGGCAACACAGATAGGAGTGGGTAACCTTGGCCTTGGGAACATGCATTTAACAAAATTTGACACATAAACACACACATACTTGGATGATGGTGGTGGGGAAATAGCATCTGTTTACATACAAGTACCTTAGTGGCCTGATGGGTCTGAAAGGAAACCAGGTGATATTCTCCAGGGGAAGCAGTGAAAATATTGTGCAGTGGGATGTATTTGTACACAAGTAATTTGCTGTGATCAGAGGCTCTGGGGAAGCTGGAGTGAGGCTGTAAGTGGGGACTACAAACACAGAGAGGTGTTCTCTCCTTCTTGGTGGAAAACTAGAGCTCCAGGCACCTTTAAGAAGTGAGATTTGTTTGGTGCCTACTGTATGCCAGGAAGTTTCCCCGGAAGCTCTCATTTCCTCCTCGCGGTGGCCATCCCTTCTCTTTTGCAGCCAAGGACACGCAGTCACCTGGCGGCCAGGTAACGTGCCCGAGGCTGCAGGGCTGGTCAGGGCAAGAGCGGGGACAGGACCCCAGCCTGTCTGGCTTCTCCTGCCCGCACACCGTCTCCCCTCCATCCCTGGCCTTTGCCTGAGCTGCCCTCCCCGCCTTTGGGGCCTGCTGTCCTGTGAGGTGGAGATAATCCAGCCCCGAGACAGTGGCATGGGCTCGGTGACCTCTCAGACACCTCTCCCGTGTCCTTCCTCCGCCAGAGTCCCTTCCAGGTCCTTGACTCCCGGGCCAGGTGTGACAGGAGGGCTGCCTGGGGGGTGGGGATGGGGGGCCCAGGGCTGGTATGGCTGCATCACAGGCAGGGGCGAGGGGGCCTGGGGAGGAGGGTGGGGAGAACCAGGGGAGAGGCACAGTCTCCATTTGCGTGTGTCAGCCTCAGCTCTGGAAATAAAAAGCCTTTTAATTTCATCGTCTGCTCTTCTGGTTTTTCCTCTGTGAGGCGGTCTGTGCCAGGAGGCCCTTGGCCACAGGATGCGTGTTTAACAAATCCAATAAAGGCTTTAGTTGGCCGGCTGCTTGCTCCCGGGAGCTCCCGGGGCTGTGGAGACATTACCTCATTCACCTTCTCACCTGGGCGCAGCGTGGGGCGAGGCGGGCACCCGGAGTGGGGCGGTGAGTGGCCGTGAGAGGCGGAGGCCAGGGAGGTCTGTGCTGCCCACCAGGGGTGACAGATGGTGCCCGGGGCAGTGTCCTGCGACCTGAGCGCTGGTCTCAGCTTGGCCACCAATTCTCCGTTGGACCTCAGGCAATGTCTGGGCATGCTGGGTCCTAGTTTTTCTTCTGTGAAGTGGCAGGATTAGACGAGGTCAATGGGTTCGATATTTTTTAAGCAGTGAAACCCACTTTCCCCAAGTGGAATGGGCTATGGAGGTCTCATCTGGATGACTCTGGCTCTTGGTCACTCTTGCCCTGAACTTTTTGTCTTCTTTAAGATGGCAGGCTTGTTTCTGCCTCAGGACCCTTATACCGGCTTTTCTTCTTGCATGAATATCCTGCTTCTAGAATGATCTGTATGTAGGTGGCCCGTGTCAATTCAGGAGTCGGCTCGGATGCTGCGTCCTCAGAGAGCCTTCTCTGACTGGCCTGGCTGATGACATTTTGCCATGGACCACCCCTTATCACCTCCCTCCTCCCATAGTCTTTGAGGCTCCTCCCTGGCCCCCCTTCAGGTGCCGCAGAACCCAGTTTGAAAACCACTACGGCTCCTTGCAGCTCCGACAGCCCACAGCCAGCCTGCCCGAACCCTGCGGTGCAGGCAAGCGGTGCTGCGGTTTCAGAAAAAGGTGAGGAGTGGCTCCCATCGTCTCCAAGCAGGTGGCCCTTAAACCGGCTTGGGGGTTTAGAGAGGTGCAGAGAGCCTTCAAGGAGGAAGAAGAGAAGAGAAGCAGAGGCCTGGGAGCCGGCGCTGGGCCCTCCCTACCAACAGTGAGCCAGCCGGCGTGGCAGAGGCCGGGACAGTCAGTGGGAGAGGCTGGACGCGGCCAGGTGTCAGTGGCCCTCGAATGCTCAGGTGAGGTAGCCATGCCGATGTGATGTGTGCGAGTGGCGCCACGGCTCTGAGCAGGACAGGAGGATTGTCAGGGTCTCATGAGTGAGGTGAATAGCATGGTGGGAAAGGAAGAGGGAACAGACCGAAGTAGTCTGGAGTTTCCAGCAGCTTGTGGGGACGATGCTCTTGTTTCGGCATTGCTCTGGGTGACTGTGTCCGCGGGGGGGGTGGGGCTGGTGGGCTGGCTTGTGAACTCCTCTCACCCCCCCAAACCCCTCTCACCCCCCCTTGCCCCAGGCCAGGAGGGAAAGGCTTCATAACTCAGCTGCCCCCCACCTAGGCTGCCCGGGCAGAGAAGAGCGTTGGGGCCGCCCTCCGGCTTGGCCCCTCCTGGAAGGCCCAGGATTAATGTGCTGCCGGTCACCCAGGGGCCTTGGGAGAGAGTGGGGGGGTGACTCAGCGTCGATTCATCCCCACTGCAGAGAACAGGGTACACGGTGGAAAGTGCTGGGAGCCCCGGGCGGGGGAGCTGCCTTTGACCTTGACAGCTGGCTGGCATGTGCCCACACGTCTGGGGCGGTGTGCACTTCCTGGGTACGAGGACAAGGTCAATCTCCTCAACCCCTAGGCTCATCCCCGGACCCTCTTCTTTCTTCAGCACGAGCCCTGAGTGCTGCACAGTCCTGGGGTTCAGACAGAAAACCAGCTGCTGGGAAGAACCATCACAAGAGGGAGATGAGACGTTAAGCGTGTGTCTATCTAGGGGTGGGTTTTAGAGTTTGGTGGAGGTGCCTGCGGAGCGTGTCCTGACTGCCAGAAACGAGGGGTAGTGTTTGGCTAGCTAGAGTGTGTTCTGGACCATGGGGAAAGTATGCTGGAATTCGAGGACAGATTTTGGAATTCTAGGCTTGTTCTGGAACTCTGGGCTCCAGTTCAGAATCTCGGGGATGTTTGAGAAGCCTAGGGTGTATTCTGGAATTCCAAGGCAGATTTCTGAATCCTGGGGGCCCACTGGGGTCCTGGGCTTGTTCCTCATCACTCACCTTCTAGACCCATCTTATCTGCTGTGATCTGCAGGGACACATGGTTACAGGGAGGCAGTTGCTATGGCAACAAACCATGGGTGTATCAACTCCCAGAATTTACTCTGAGCCTGTGACATTTTAGCTGGTGGAGAAGCGCAGTTAGCTCCCAAGAGTCCGATGAGCAGGGATTCCTGCCAGCTCTGCCTGTGTGCCTCCCTTCCCCCCAACCTCAGATAACCTCCCGCTAGGCCCTTGGATCTGGCTGCCCGACACTCCCTTGGGCAAATGAATATTCAAAGGCAGCCAAAAAGTGTATTCAAATCTTATAAACTTCCGCCTGCCTTGATCCATTTAAATGCATCAGTATCTTCTGTTTTGCCCCATTTATCTGCCAGGAAAATGAAGGGTGATTCCAGGAGCCTAAAATAAGTGTTTTTTCCCAAGTTGCTCTAACCTCCCAAGTGGGCTGAGAGAGGGCTGGGGCTGGGCTCTTCACTCTGTAGATTGGGTCCCTCAGACAAGTCTCACAGGGCCCTGAAATCCTAGACCGCATCTGCTGAGACTGGGCTCTAGGGAGGGGAAGTGATAACGGAGAGCCTGCCTCTCGTCCCTGGGGGCTGTGTTCTTCACCTGTAGGGCTCAGCCCCTGCTGCGAGCCCCCCCGCCCCCCGCCCCCGGCGTACATGAGTAGGCTTTCTTGCCGGAGCCCCTGCTGCTGTCTCCAAAATCAGACTGTCATGTGTGGAAAACCCTTGAGAATCACTTGGGCTCTACAGGTAGGGAAACTGAGGCCCAGAGACATTCCTTCAAATGGTTGTTGGCAGAAGAGGGACCTGAACTTCAGGCTACCGGTTCCCAGCCCAGAGCTCTTGCTGTCATACTCACCCCTACCTCATATAATTCAGCCGTCTGTCCATCTGTCCGTCCGTCTGTCCATCCATCATCCATCCTGCATCCCTCCACCATTTATCCATACATGCATCCAGCCATTCAGGCCACCCCTGTGGGCTGAACATGAAAAGTTCATGGTTGGGTCACTTAGTCCCCACCCCCTTGCCACCTCTTGCCATTCATCTCCCCTTTGGCCAAGCAGCTGTTCTCCTATCCAGACCAACACATGCCCATCCCTGCCTCTACCCTCCCAGTGCCAACACCCCAAACTCCTAGTTTCTGCCGTTTTGCTCACGATATCCCCCTTTCTGGAATGTCCCCATAACTCACAGTGTATCCAAACCCTACTCATCATCCACGAAAAAGCCCCCCATCCTCCACAAAGCATTTCCTCGCCACCAAGGCCATCCGAGCCCTCCTTTCTCCTATGACCTTTGGAGTAGGAACTGCAGAGATGAGCCTCCATTTTCTGCTTTTTGGTTTTGTCCCACAGTACCCCCTTGGGACCAGGCCCCGTGCTATTTGATTACTAATAACGCCGTCGATATATTACATTATTTCATTTGGGCAGTGCCGTGATGTGAAGAAAATGCCATGGGATGTGGAGTCAGACAAGGGGTCATGTCTTAGCTTTACAGGTGAAATACTGTGTGGCCTTGAGCGAGTTGCTGAACCTCTCTGAACCACGAAGTTGCAATGCAGTTTTACAAGCTGATGCCTTTGAATACTCGAAAATGCTGAATAAACAGAAGTCTTCCTCATTTCAGGATCTATTTCCCTCTGTGCTACTTGGGCTTGTAGGCTTCACTCATTATCGGGAGCTTGAGGCACAGACGCCTCCCGCTCCCCTATTCCTCACACCCTAGGAGGTGGGGAGGCTTCACTTCAGGGCAATTTCCCAAGAGGGATCTTGCTAAGCAAGCTTTTCTTTTAACTCTCTTCTCTCCAAGTAAGATCCAAGGCAGAGGTAGGGATGGGTGGAATCTTTCCTTCTGGGAGACGGGTTTTCTAACTGGTTGAGGGTGGCTGGGGACCGGGCCACATCTTTGAGTATTTCCCAAGAGGATGTGGCTTCCTCGGGGACAGTGTCCTGTCTGGGAAAACAAAAGCACTGGGTGGCTTGGTTCCCCCTCTGTGGGCTCCCCACTTTCATCTTCACCAGGCTTCTCTTCCCTGATGGTGGCTTTAACACTCCGGGGGGACCTGTGGGAGGAGGCTTATGCCCTGGGCACCTGTTATTCTTTTTTTTTTTTTTCCCCGCTGATCGATCTGTGATTTCCAGAGCTGAGATGTGTTCGCATCACAGTGGTTCCAGGAGAAAAACTCAAACCCCATCTACGTAATACGTATCAGCCTCTACCCTGCATCTGCATGTGCCCACCATCTATGCAGGCGCAGGGGCGCACACATGAAGGCACGTATTCACACGGGGATGGGCGCACTGGGGCCTCGCGTGCGCGTTCATCTCCCTGCGGGTGCGCAGCATGTGTCCACATCCCGAGCCTTTGTGCTCAGCTGCCTTTCCCACGCCTAGCAGGTGTCCATTCAGGTCTACTGAAGCGGGTAGATTTACACATGTGCTGGCACTCGGTCCTGGGCGTGCATTCACGGTGTGCACAGGCTTGCACGCCCCCGTGCACTGGTCTGTGTAAAAATGCAGACCCATGTGTGTTCACGTGCCAGAGAGATAATCACAACAGCTGATGGTGAACACACTAGGCGCCAGGCACTGTGAACTGGGGGTGTTAACTCATTGTGTCCTTCCGACACACGCATATGTAGGTCTGTATTATTATCCCCATTTCACAGATGTGGAAACTGAGGCTCAGGGAGGTTCCATCCCTTACCCAAGTCCCCATAGCTAGGACGTAGGAGGGCTGGGGTGTGGCCCCAGGCCGTCAGCTCCACAGTGTGTGCTCGGAACCACTGTGCTGACGTGGTAATACAAGGCCATTTATGTAGGCGCTGCGAGAATTCAGCCAGTCCCTTGCCTGGGCCTTTCTTTCCCCTGGAGTGTGAATGCAGGGAGCTTTTGCCCACAGGTGTGAAGATGGGCACACGGTGAGTTGTGCACGCCTGCCCCAAGCTGCCCCCTTGGGAGCCTCCAGGAGCACCGCAGCATCTTCCGGGGGCCAGTGCCCTGCGGCTCCTGAGCCCGGCTCTCTGGAGCGGACCACCTTCTGCTGTGTTTTCTTTTCTCATGTCTCACGGATCCCAAGTCCCAGCTGAGCCCCACCGGGCGGTGAGAGGAGAACCAAGCCGCTCCCACAGTCCTGGCTCTTTCCCCTCAGTTGCGCAGTTTTTAGCGCTCCTGCCCCACCGTGCTCCCATCCCTACCCTCCTCTCCTGTTACTGAGATCACTCTTGAGGACAGACGCCGGCCCTGTCCTGGACCAGTCTGATGGAGTTAGGGGCCCCTCCCCTGAGCACCTGCAGTGTGGCTTGGGATCTGCAAGAGTTCATGGAAAGATTATTTGACTTCATACAAGGGAAGGGCCAGAACTGCACCCAGCATTCCGCTACGCCATCCCTGGTGCTATGGCATTTGTCAGCCTCCCCAGGCAGGTAGCGCGCTCTCTAAAGGCAGGGACCAAGACCTTTTTCTTCTTCTGTCCTGGGGCCTGGCTTGGTCCCTGGTGCCTCGTTGCTGCTGCTTGGCATTGACTGGATGTGTGAGAGGGAGTCCAGTCCTTTTTCAGTGGGACCAGGGGTCCCCTTGAGTGGGATAGAACCATCTCTCTGTCTTAGGGGGTGGGGTGAGGCCGCTCTATGCCAGGGATGTAAAGTAGGACAGGCCTCCCCAGGGGGGTTGCCGTGGCAACAGGGAAAGTTCTGCTCAGAGGCAGACACGCACAGGGTTGGCTGGGAGGCATGGCGGTGTTGCTTGCCTAGAGTAAGGAGACAGGCTATTGAAATGGCTTTTGGGCCTCAGTGACTCATCTGTAAAATGGGGGCTAAGCTTCCAGCTCACGATTAGGGTCAGAGGTAAGGGGTCGTGGATGCCAGAGGCTGTTGGGAGCTGCAGAGGGCTGCCCAGTCTTGGCTGCTTTACGACTATCTTCCCCAGCAGCACGGAAGTGTCACAGGGGAAGGACAGTGTTTTACTGGCTGCGGCACTCCCGGCACCCAGAACAGTGCCTGGCACATAGTAGTTGTTTATCAGTATTTGCTAACTGAAGAATTAGTCACATAAGAAGGTGGGAACATCTCACGGTTCTGGCCCAACCCCAGAACATCTAGAATTATACCAGGCCCTGATTCTGAGCTGTTAGAGACCCTACGTTAGAGACCCCTCGACACCACCTCTGACCTACCGCAGACCCCCACGGGCCCCTGAGGACCTCCTCGCCCCCAGGTGTGAACTCTAAGGACCGGCAGGGGACTATGGTCCACCTGGCCTCCGGAGAATTGTCCTAGCCTGGGATTGTCAGACTTGGCTGAGGACAGAAGCTTGGGGTGAGGGTGTGGGTGTGGGAGGTGATCATGGTAGATATAAAGAATACAAGTTCCCAGGCCCCTTCCCAGTCCTACTCAATCAGACTCTCTGGGGTATGGCCTGGTGTTTGGGGGTGTAACATGTTCCCAGGGGATTCTGGTAAATGGCTAGGTTTGGGGACTTCTGCTCAGGACACAGCCTCCTGCCATTGGAGGGGCTTTAAGGGGTACCCGCAGCCCACCAGGGTCTGGTGCTTCTCATACCCTTGGGGAGCCCGCGGTCCACAGAGGGGCATGACTAGGCCCGGTCCCAGCTCCAGCGCACCTTGTGGCCTGGGCCGTCTGTGTGGGCTCTCTCCTTGCACTTCTTGTCACCACTCCTGGCGTCCACCCGGCCCGGCTGACCAAGTGCTGACTGCACGGCTCCCACCTGTGCCTCCGGGGAAGGAGTGAGCTCTGAATTTGCAGCCTGACCCTCCTTTTGGGCTTCTTGGGCAAGTGCTGTAACCTTTCTGACCTGCAAAAGGGCCTAACGTGACCTATGTCATTGACAGCTGGGCTGGCGAGGCAGTGAAGAGTTCGAACTTTGCAGCCCGGGCGCACAGATTTGAATCCCGGCTCCACAGGGGTTGACGCATGTGACTTCACCTCTCTGGGCCTTAGCACCCTCCTCTGTGAAAGGAGGGAGATGAATCCCAGCTTCCTGGAGGTCATGGTGAGGATTCGGTGTGAGGGTGCCCCGTGAAGCACGAGGCAGGGGCTCAGCTACAAGGAATGCTCTTTGAGAAAGGCAGGAAGGTGGTGTGACTCACATGTCCGGCCCGGTCCACCCCAGCTCTAGAGAGAGGCCAGAGAACAGGCCCAGAGTTTTGCCTCAGTATCCGAAGGGCAGCCCAGGGCGGGCGCAGCGGAGGGGAGAGGTGTTTGTTTGAACAGCCAGAGATGCTGAGAGGCCCCCAGTGTCTGTCCATTAGCCGGTTCCTGCTGAGTTGGAGGGAGGGGAGGCTGGGGAAGAGATGAGCCGCGCAGCTGGGCCATACTTTCTCTGCTGAAAAGCAGTTTCCAACTCGTTATCTTAATGTGTCCTCACAATAACCCTGGTAATGGTTAGCCCAGGGATTGGGCTTCCTGTTCCGGCGGGGCGATGAGAACCCAGAGAGGTCAGCTGGCTTGGCCAAGGCCGCGCGCAGCACAGGGAACGCAGAGGGTGACTGTGTCTGAAGGATGGACAGCCATGGGTCATCACTCCTGACTTATGTCTTGCTCACCTGCCGCCATGCTCTGGAACCACACGTCTGAGTTCAAGTCCTGGATCTACCACTTCTTAAAGTGCCTTGTCTCCTGTAAGCCTGGGTTCTTCATCCGTCAGATGGGACAAATACCAGGACCTATCCCGCAGAGCTGTTGCGGGAGTAGCCCAGTCTATGCAGAGCATGCGCCTGGCACACGGGGGGCTCACTACCTTGCACATCGCTCTGCTGCTCCCAGATGAGATGCACCCCTCAAGTCACGTCACATCATGTCTGGGCCTCAATTTTTTTCATCTGCCACATGGGTATTTATTTCGTGCCAGGTATTCTGTGAGTTGGGATGTCATTTAATACGAGCAGTAACCAAGGAGGCCAGTTTCTTCAGTCCCATTTTTCCAGATAAGGAAACCAAGATTCAGGGAAGCGAATTGATGTGCGGTAACTTGGCCAATGACCGAGATGATCCAACTGGAACACAGACCTGAGATTCTAGAGCCCATGGGCCCTAAATGTGTCCCCCTTAGGTGTCCCTCCAGGGAATTCTTCAGGGCTGATATGCCTGCGTGGGGCTGTGGAGTCTGGGGGCTAGAGTCTGTTTGGAGGCCGGAGCAGCAGGACGCGGCCCCCACACCTCCCCTGCCAGTGACCTCCCTCTGCACCGAGGCCCGGCCTGGGGCTCAGCTCCTACCTGGGCCTTCCCACTCCCTGGGGCCAGGGGGAGGTTGGCAGGCCCCAGGCCATGGCGGGAAGGCCATTAGCTGGCACTGGAGCCTGAGTGCTGGTAATGACCCTATTTTCACACGGAGGCAGCTCGCAGTCTCTCCCCACGCTAGAAGCTACTCCCGGAGCTCCCATTCTGGAATGAAGCAGCAGATTATGTAACTCAGAGCAGGTTATGTAAGGGTGTAGCAGGCCCTGGTGGGATCGGGGAACAGAGCAGCACCCCCAGCCCCTGCTCCCGGCCCCCCAGTGGAAGTCTCTGGGGCAGGACCAGGCTCCCGCGCCCCACGCGGCTCCGCTGCCCGCCCTGGGGCTGAGACCCGCAGCTAGGACTGGGCAGGCGAGGGGAGGGCGAGGCTGTGGTGCGGAGTAGGACAGCGCCGGTCAGGGAGCCGGGGATCCTAGCTCGGGTCCCAGCTCTGTCATGAGCTGGACAAATCCTTGCCCCTCTCCAGGCCTCCGTTTCCTTTTCTGGAGCACTGAGGAGGAGCGGCTTGGGGAAGCTCTAGGGGCCCTCTCAGTTCCAAGGGTGCTACGTCTCTTTCACCTTGGAGGCAAGGCCCAGATTTCTAGGTTCTGACGTTCATGCGGTTGCCAGCTGCCTGAGAGGGCACCGTCTCTGGGCGCTGACTTGCCTGTGTGTCTGCAGGGAGATGGGCTCCGCTGTTAGCCCCCCAGATGCCAGGTGTGCCTGGACTTTCGGGGTTCCGGAGGTGGGCGAGAGAGTGGAGGCAGGACGTACCGCCCCTCCCCTCTCCTTTGCTCCCTGACTGAGTCCTTGCAGAGAGCAGCCACACCACAGAAGTAACGGTCACAACAAAGACCGCTGCCATGGCTCGGCCTGGCCTG